>NW_020230592.1:0-30028 GCF_003227715.2 Harpegnathos saltator | reverse complement strand
TTGTAACCTTTCGGTATCTCCTAAACGGCTCAAGATACAGGAACGCGCTTTTGCCTCAATATAGTCCTGTATCAACCCTATTCTCACCATAAATCTCGACTCTCAATTCCCAGTAGAAGCGGAGATATGAACATTTAAATTCAAATTTCAATTAAAATTAACTTAAATTTAAAAATGTAACCTTCGGTATCTCCTAAACGGCTCAAGATACAGGAACGCGCTTTTGCCTCAATATAGTCCTGTATCAACCCTATTCTCACCATAAATCTCGACTCTCAATTCCCAGTAGAAGCGGAGATATGAACATTTAAATTCAAATTTCAATTAAAATTAACTTAAAATTTAAAAATGTAACCTTCGGTATCTCCTAAACGGCTCAAGATACAGGAACGCGCTTTTGCCTCAATATAGTCCTGTATCAACCCTATTCTCACCATAAATCTCGACTCTCAATTCCCAGTAGAAGCGGAGATATGAACATTTAAATTCAAATTTCAATTAAAATTAACTTAAAATTTAAAAATGTAACCTTCGGTATCTCCTAAACGGCTCAAGATACAGGAACGCGCTTTTGCCTCAATATAGTCCTGTATCAACCCTATTCTCACCATAAATCTCGACTCTCAATTCCCAGTAGAAGCGGAGATATGAACATTTAAATTCAAATCAATTAAGCGGAGATATGAACATTAAATTCAAATTTCATTAAAATTAACTTAAAATGTAACCTTCGGTATCTCCTAAACGGCTCAAGATACAGGAACGCGCTTTTGCCTCAATATAGTCCTGTATCAACCCTATTCTCACCATAAATCTCGACTCTCAATTCCCAGTAGAAGCGGAGATATGAACATTTTAAATTCAAATTTCAATTAAAATTAACTTAAAATTTAAAAATGTAACCTTCGGTATCTCCTAAACGGCTCAAGATACAGGAACGCGCTTTTGCCTCAATATAGTCCTGTATCAACCCTATTCTCACCATAAATCTCGACTCTCAATTCCCAGTAGAAGCGGAGATATGAACATTTAAATTCAAATTTCAATTAAAATTAACTTAAAATTTAAAAATGTAACCTTCGGTATCTCCTAAACGGCTCAAGATACAGGAACGCGCTTTTGCCTCAATATAGTCCTGTATCAACCCTATTCTCACCATAAATCTCGACTCTCAATTCCCAGTAGAAGCGGAGATATGAACATTTAAATTCAAATTTCAATTAAAATTAACTTAAAATTTAAAAATGTAACCTTCGGTATCTCCTAAACGGCTCAAGATACAGGAACGCGCTTTTGCCTCAATATAGTCCTGTATCAACCCTATTCTCACCATAAATCTCGACTCTCAATTCCCAGTAGAAGCGGAGATATGAACATTTAAATTCAAATTTCAATTAAAATTAACTTAAAATTTAAAAATGTAACCTTCGGTATCTCCTAAACGGCTCAAGATACAGGAACGCGCTTTTGCCTCAATATAGTCCTGTATCAACCCTATTCTCACCATAAATCTCGACTCTCAATTCCCAGTAGAAGCGGAGATATGAACATTTAAATTCAAATTTCAATTAAAATTAACTTAAAATTTAAAAATGTAACCTTCGGTATCTCCTAAACGGCTCAAGATACAGGAACGCGCTTTTGCCTCAATATAGTCCTGTATCAACCCTATTCTCACCATAAATCTCGACTCTCAATTCCCAGTAGAAGCGGAGATATGAACATTTAAATTCAAATTTCAATTAAAATTAACTTAAAATTTAAAAATGTAACCTTCGGTATCTCCTAAACGGCTCAAGATACAGGAACGCGCTTTTGCCTCAATATAGTCCTGTATCAACCCTATTCTCACCATAAATCTCGACTCTCAATTCCCAGTAGAAGCGGAGATATGAACATTTAAATTCAAATTTCAATTAAAATTAACTTAAAATTTAAAAATGTAACCTTCGGTATCTCCTAAACGGCTCAAGATACAGGAACGCGCTTTTGCCTCAATATAGTCCTGTATCAACCCTATTCTCACCATAAATCTCGACTCTCAATTCCCAGTAGAAGCGGAGATATGAACATTTAAATTCAAATTTCAATTAAAATTAACTTAAAATTTAAAAATGTAACCTTCGGTATCTCCTAAACGGCTCAAGATACAGGAACGCGCTTTTGCCTCAATATAGTCCTGTATCAACCCTATTCTCACCATAAATCTCGACTCTCAATTCCCAGTAGAAGCGGAGATATGAACATTTAAATTCAAATTTCAATTAAAATTAACTTAAAATTTAAAAATGTAACCTTCGGTATCTCCTAAACGGCTCAAGATACAGGAACGCGCTTTTGCCTCAATATAGTCCTGTATCAACCCTATTCTCACCATAAATCTCGACTCTCAATTCCCAGTAGAAGCGGAGATATGAACATTTAAATTCAAATTTCAATTAAAATTAACTTAAAATTTAAAAATGTAACCTTCGGTATCTCCTAAACGGCTCAAGATACAGGAACGCGCTTTTGCCTCAATATAGTCCTGTATCAACCCTATTCTCACCATAAATCTCGACTCTCAATTCCCAGTAGAAGCGGAGATATGAACATTTAAATTCAAATTTCAATTAAAATTAACTTAAAATTTAAAAATGTAACCTTCGGTATCTCCTAAACGGCTCAAGATACAGGAACGCGCTTTTGCCTCAATATAGTCCTGTATCAACCCTATTCTCACCATAAATCTCGACTCTCAATTCCCAGTAGAAGCGGAGATATGAACATTTAAATTCAAATTTCAATTAAAATTAACTTAAAATTTAAAAATGTAACCTTCGGTATCTCCTAAACGGCTCAAGATACAGGAACGCGCTTTTGCCTCAATATAGTCCTGTATCAACCCTATTCTCACCATAAATCTCGACTCTCAATTCCCAGTAGAAGCGGAGATATGAACATTTAAATTCAAATTTCAATTAAAATTAACTTAAAATTTAAAAATGTAACCTTCGGTATCTCCTAAACGGCTCAAGATACAGGAACGCGCTTTTGCCTCAATATAGTCCTGTATCAACCCTATTCTCACCATAAATCTCGACTCTCAATTCCCAGTAGAAGCGGAGATATGAACATTTAAATTCAAATTTCAATTAAAATTAACTTAAAATTTAAAAATGTAACCTTCGGTATCTCCTAAACGGCTCAAGATACAGGAACGCGCTTTTGCCTCAATATAGTCCTGTATCAACCCTATTCTCACCATAAATCTCGACTCTCAATTCCCAGTAGAAGCGGAGATATGAACATTTAAATTCAAATTTCAATTAAAATTAACTTAAAATTTAAAAATGTAACCTTCGGTATCTCCTAAACGGCTCAAGATACAGGAACGCGCTTTTGCCTCAATATAGTCCTGTATCAACCCTATTCTCACCATAAATCTCGACTCTCAATTCCCAGTAGAAGCGGAGATATGAACATTTAAATTCAAATTTCAATTAAAATTAACTTAAAATTTAAAAATGTAACCTTCGGTATCTCCTAAACGGCTCAAGATACAGGAACGCGCTTTTGCCTCAATATAGTCCTGTATCAACCCTATTCTCACCATAAATCTCGACTCTCAATTCCCAGTAGAAGCGGAGATATGAACATTTAAATTCAAATTTCAATTAAAATTAACTTAAAATTTAAAAATGTAACCTTCGGTATCTCCTAAACGGCTCAAGATACAGGAACGCGCTTTTGCCTCAATATAGTCCTGTATCAACCCTATTCTCACCATAAATCTCGACTCTCAATTCCCAGTAGAAGCGGAGATATGAACATTTAAATTCAAATTTCAATTAAAATTAACTTAAAATTTAAAAATGTAACCTTCGGTATCTCCTAAACGGCTCAAGATACAGGAACGCGCTTTTGCCTCAATATAGTCCTGTATCAACCCTATTCTCACCATAAATCTCGACTCTCAATTCCCAGTAGAAGCGGAGATATGAACATTTAAATTCAAATTTCAATTAAAATTAACTTAAAATTTAAAAATGTAACCTTCGGTATCTCCTAAACGGCTCAAGATACAGGAACGCGCTTTTGCCTCAATATAGTCCTGTATCAACCCTATTCTCACCATAAATCTCGACTCTCAATTCCCAGTAGAAGCGGAGATATGAACATTTAAATTCAAATTTCAATTAAAATTAACTTAAAATTTAAAAATGTAACCTTCGGTATCTCCTAAACGGCTCAAGATACAGGAACGCGCTTTTGCCTCAATATAGTCCTGTATCAACCCTATTCTCACCATAAATCTCGACTCTCAATTCCCAGTAGAAGCGGAGATATGAACATTTAAATTCAAATTTCAATTAAAATTAACTTAAAATTTAAAAATGTAACCTTCGGTATCTCCTAAACGGCTCAAGATACAGGAACGCGCTTTTGCCTCAATATAGTCCTGTATCAACCCTATTCTCACCATAAATCTCGACTCTCAATTCCCAGTAGAAGCGGAGATATGAACATTTAAATTCAAATTTCAATTAAAATTAACTTAAAATTTAAAAATGTAACCTTCGGTATCTCCTAAACGGCTCAAGATACAGGAACGCGCTTTTGCCTCAATATAGTCCTGTATCAACCCTATTCTCACCATAAATCTCGACTCTCAATTCCCAGTAGAAGCGGAGATATGAACATTTAAATTCAAATTTCAATTAAAATTAACTTAAAATTTAAAAATGTAACCTTCGGTATCTCCTAAACGGCTCAAGATACAGGAACGCGCTTTTGCCTCAATATAGTCCTGTATCAACCCTATTCTCACCATAAATCTCGACTCTCAATTCCCAGTAGAAGCGGAGATATGAACATTTAAATTCAAATTTCAATTAAAATTAACTTAAAATTTAAAAATGTAACCTTCGGTATCTCCTAAACGGCTCAAGATACAGGAACGCGCTTTTGCCTCAATATAGTCCTGTATCAACCCTATTCTCACCATAAATCTCGACTCTCAATTCCCAGTAGAAGCGGAGATATGAACATTTAAATTCAAATTTCAATTAAAATTAACTTAAAATTTAAAAATGTAACCTTCGGTATCTCCTAAACGGCTCAAGATACAGGAACGCGCTTTTGCCTCAATATAGTCCTGTATCAACCCTATTCTCACCATAAATCTCGACTCTCAATTCCCAGTAGAAGCGGAGATATGAACATTTAAATTCAAATTTCAATTAAAATTAACTTAAAATTTAAAAATGTAACCTTCGGTATCTCCTAAACGGCTCAAGATACAGGAACGCGCTTTTGCCTCAATATAGTCCTGTATCAACCCTATTCTCACCATAAATCTCGACTCTCAATTCCCAGTAGAAGCGGAGATATGAACATTTAAATTCAAATTTCAATTAAAATTAACTTAAAATTTAAAAATGTAACCTTCGGTATCTCCTAAACGGCTCAAGATACAGGAACGCGCTTTTGCCTCAATATAGTCCTGTATCAACCCTATTCTCACCATAAATCTCGACTCTCAATTCCCAGTAGAAGCGGAGATATGAACATTTAAATTCAAATTTCAATTAAAATTAACTTAAAATTTAAAAATGTAACCTTCGGTATCTCCTAAACGGCTCAAGATACAGGAACGCGCTTTTGCCTCAATATAGTCCTGTATCAACCCTATTCTCACCATAAATCTCGACTCTCAATTCCCAGTAGAAGCGGAGATATGAACATTTAAATTCAAATTTCAATTAAAATTAACTTAAAATTTAAAAATGTAACCTTCGGTATCTCCTAAACGGCTCAAGATACAGGAACGCGCTTTTGCCTCAATATAGTCCTGTATCAACCCTATTCTCACCATAAATCTCGACTCTCAATTCCCAGTAGAAGCGGAGATATGAACATTTAAATTCAAATTTCAATTAAAATTAACTTAAAATTTAAAAATGTAACCTTCGGTATCTCCTAAACGGCTCAAGATACAGGAACGCGCTTTTGCCTCAATATAGTCCTGTATCAACCCTATTCTCACCATAAATCTCGACTCTCAATTCCCAGTAGAAGCGGAGATATGAACATTTAAATTCAAATTTCAATTAAAATTAACTTAAAATTTAAAAATGTAACCTTCGGTATCTCCTAAACGGCTCAAGATACAGGAACGCGCTTTTGCCTCAATATAGTCCTGTATCAACCCTATTCTCACCATAAATCTCGACTCTCAATTCCCAGTAGAAGCGGAGATATGAACATTTAAATTCAAATTTCAATTAAAATTAACTTAAAATTTAAAAATGTAACCTTCGGTATCTCCTAAACGGCTCAAGATACAGGAACGCGCTTTTGCCTCAATATAGTCCTGTATCAACCCTATTCTCACCATAAATCTCGACTCTCAATTCCCAGTAGAAGCGGAGATATGAACATTTAAATTCAAATTTCAATTAAAATTAACTTAAAATTTAAAAATGTAACCTTCGGTATCTCCTAAACGGCTCAAGATACAGGAACGCGCTTTTGCCTCAATATAGTCCTGTATCAACCCTATTCTCACCATAAATCTCGACTCTCAATTCCCAGTAGAAGCGGAGATATGAACATTTAAATTCAAATTTCAATTAAAATTAACTTAAAATTTAAAAATGTAACCTTCGGTATCTCCTAAACGGCTCAAGATACAGGAACGCGCTTTTGCCTCAATATAGTCCTGTATCAACCCTATTCTCACCATAAATCTCGACTCTCAATTCCCAGTAGAAGCGGAGATATGAACATTTAAATTCAAATTTCAATTAAAATTAACTTAAAATTTAAAAATGTAACCTTCGGTATCTCCTAAACGGCTCAAGATACAGGAACGCGCTTTTGCCTCAATATAGTCCTGTATCAACCCTATTCTCACCATAAATCTCGACTCTCAATTCCCAGTAGAAGCGGAGATATGAACATTTAAATTCAAATTTCAATTAAAATTAACTTAAAATTTAAAAATGTAACCTTCGGTATCTCCTAAACGGCTCAAGATACAGGAACGCGCTTTTGCCTCAATATAGTCCTGTATCAACCCTATTCTCACCATAAATCTCGACTCTCAATTCCCAGTAGAAGCGGAGATATGAACATTTAAATTCAAATTTCAATTAAAATTAACTTAAAATTTAAAAATGTAACCTTCGGTATCTCCTAAACGGCTCAAGATACAGGAACGCGCTTTTGCCTCAATATAGTCCTGTATCAACCCTATTCTCACCATAAATCTCGACTCTCAATTCCCAGTAGAAGCGGAGATATGAACATTTAAATTCAAATTTCAATTAAAATTAACTTAAAATTTAAAAATGTAACCTTCGGTATCTCCTAAACGGCTCAAGATACAGGAACGCGCTTTTGCCTCAATATAGTCCTGTATCAACCCTATTCTCACCATAAATCTCGACTCTCAATTCCCAGTAGAAGCGGAGATATGAACATTTAAATTCAAATTTCAATTAAAATTAACTTAAAATTTAAAAATGTAACCTTCGGTATCTCCTAAACGGCTCAAGATACAGGAACGCGCTTTTGCCTCAATATAGTCCTGTATCAACCCTATTCTCACCATAAATCTCGACTCTCAATTCCCAGTAGAAGCGGAGATATGAACATTTAAATTCAAATTTCAATTAAAATTAACTTAAAATTTAAAAATGTAACCTTCGGTATCTCCTAAACGGCTCAAGATACAGGAACGCGCTTTTGCCTCAATATAGTCCTGTATCAACCCTATTCTCACCATAAATCTCGACTCTCAATTCCCAGTAGAAGCGGAGATATGAACATTTAAATTCAAATTTCAATTAAAATTAACTTAAAATTTAAAAATGTAACCTTCGGTATCTCCTAAACGGCTCAAGATACAGGAACGCGCTTTTGCCTCAATATAGTCCTGTATCAACCCTATTCTCACCATAAATCTCGACTCTCAATTCCCAGTAGAAGCGGAGATATGAACATTTAAATTCAAATTTCAATTAAAATTAACTTAAAATTTAAAAATGTAACCTTCGGTATCTCCTAAACGGCTCAAGATACAGGAACGCGCTTTTGCCTCAATATAGTCCTGTATCAACCCTATTCTCACCATAAATCTCGACTCTCAATTCCCAGTAGAAGCGGAGATATGAACATTTAAATTCAAATTTCAATTAAAATTAACTTAAAATTTAAAAATGTAACCTTCGGTATCTCCTAAACGGCTCAAGATACAGGAACGCGCTTTTGCCTCAATATAGTCCTGTATCAACCCTATTCTCACCATAAATCTCGACTCTCAATTCCCAGTAGAAGCGGAGATATGAACATTTAAATTCAAATTTCAATTAAAATTAACTTAAAATTTAAAAATGTAACCTTCGGTATCTCCTAAACGGCTCAAGATACAGGAACGCGCTTTTGCCTCAATATAGTCCTGTATCAACCCTATTCTCACCATAAATCTCGACTCTCAATTCCCAGTAGAAGCGGAGATATGAACATTTAAATTCAAATTTCAATTAAAATTAACTTAAAATTTAAAAATGTAACCTTCGGTATCTCCTAAACGGCTCAAGATACAGGAACGCGCTTTTGCCTCAATATAGTCCTGTATCAACCCTATTCTCACCATAAATCTCGACTCTCAATTCCCAGTAGAAGCGGAGATATGAACATTTAAATTCAAATTTCAATTAAAATTAACTTAAAATTTAAAAATGTAACCTTCGGTATCTCCTAAACGGCTCAAGATACAGGAACGCGCTTTTGCCTCAATATAGTCCTGTATCAACCCTATTCTCACCATAAATCTCGACTCTCAATTCCCAGTAGAAGCGGAGATATGAACATTTAAATTCAAATTTCAATTAAAATTAACTTAAAATTTAAAAATGTAACCTTCGGTATCTCCTAAACGGCTCAAGATACAGGAACGCGCTTTTGCCTCAATATAGTCCTGTATCAACCCTATTCTCACCATAAATCTCGACTCTCAATTCCCAGTAGAAGCGGAGATATGAACATTTAAATTCAAATTTCAATTAAAATTAACTTAAAATTTAAAAATGTAACCTTCGGTATCTCCTAAACGGCTCAAGATACAGGAACGCGCTTTTGCCTCAATATAGTCCTGTATCAACCCTATTCTCACCATAAATCTCGACTCTCAATTCCCAGTAGAAGCGGAGATATGAACATTTAAATTCAAATTTCAATTAAAATTAACTTAAAATTTAAAAATGTAACCTTCGGTATCTCCTAAACGGCTCAAGATACAGGAACGCGCTTTTGCCTCAATATAGTCCTGTATCAACCCTATTCTCACCATAAATCTCGACTCTCAATTCCCAGTAGAAGCGGAGATATGAACATTTAAATTCAAATTTCAATTAAAATTAACTTAAAATTTAAAAATGTAACCTTCGGTATCTCCTAAACGGCTCAAGATACAGGAACGCGCTTTTGCCTCAATATAGTCCTGTATCAACCCTATTCTCACCATAAATCTCGACTCTCAATTCCCAGTAGAAGCGGAGATATGAACATTTAAATTCAAATTTCAATTAAAATTAACTTAAAATTTAAAAATGTAACCTTCGGTATCTCCTAAACGGCTCAAGATACAGGAACGCGCTTTTGCCTCAATATAGTCCTGTATCAACCCTATTCTCACCATAAATCTCGACTCTCAATTCCCAGTAGAAGCGGAGATATGAACATTTAAATTCAAATTTCAATTAAAATTAACTTAAAATTTAAAAATGTAACCTTCGGTATCTCCTAAACGGCTCAAGATACAGGAACGCGCTTTTGCCTCAATATAGTCCTGTATCAACCCTATTCTCACCATAAATCTCGACTCTCAATTCCCAGTAGAAGCGGAGATATGAACATTTAAATTCAAATTTCAATTAAAATTAACTTAAAATTTAAAAATGTAACCTTCGGTATCTCCTAAACGGCTCAAGATACAGGAACGCGCTTTTGCCTCAATATAGTCCTGTATCAACCCTATTCTCACCATAAATCTCGACTCTCAATTCCCAGTAGAAGCGGAGATATGAACATTTAAATTCAAATTTCAATTAAAATTAACTTAAAATTTAAAAATGTAACCTTCGGTATCTCCTAAACGGCTCAAGATACAGGAACGCGCTTTTGCCTCAATATAGTCCTGTATCAACCCTATTCTCACCATAAATCTCGACTCTCAATTCCCAGTAGAAGCGGAGATATGAACATTTAAATTCAAATTTCAATTAAAATTAACTTAAAATTTAAAAATGTAACCTTCGGTATCTCCTAAACGGCTCAAGATACAGGAACGCGCTTTTGCCTCAATATAGTCCTGTATCAACCCTATTCTCACCATAAATCTCGACTCTCAATTCCCAGTAGAAGCGGAGATATGAACATTTAAATTCAAATTTCAATTAAAATTAACTTAAAATTTAAAAATGTAACCTTCGGTATCTCCTAAACGGCTCAAGATACAGGAACGCGCTTTTGCCTCAATATAGTCCTGTATCAACCCTATTCTCACCATAAATCTCGACTCTCAATTCCCAGTAGAAGCGGAGATATGAACATTTAAATTCAAATTTCAATTAAAATTAACTTAAAATTTAAAAATGTAACCTTCGGTATCTCCTAAACGGCTCAAGATACAGGAACGCGCTTTTGCCTCAATATAGTCCTGTATCAACCCTATTCTCACCATAAATCTCGACTCTCAATTCCCAGTAGAAGCGGAGATATGAACATTTAAATTCAAATTTCAATTAAAATTAACTTAAAATTTAAAAATGTAACCTTCGGTATCTCCGCTTCTACTGGGAATTGAGAGTCGAGATTTATGGTGAGAATAGGGTTGATACAGGACTATATTGAGGCAAAAGCGCGTTCCTGTATCTTGAGCCGTTTAGGAGATACCGAAGGTTACATTTTTAAATTTTAAGTTAATTTTAATTGAAATTTGAATTTAAATGTTCATATCTCCGCTTCTACTGGGAATTGAGAGTCGAATTTATGGTGAGAATAGGGTTGATACAGGACTATATTGAGGCAAAAGCGCGTTCCTGTATCTTGAGCCGTTTAGGAGATACCGAAGGTTACATTTTTAAATTTTAAGTTAATTTTAATTGAAATTTGAATTTAAATGTTCATATCTCCGCTTCTACTGGGAATTGAGAGTCGAAATTTATGGTGAGAATAGGGTTGATACAGGACTATATTGAGGCAAAAGCGCGTTCCTGTATCTTGAGCCGTTTAGGAGATACCGAAGGTTACATTTTTAAATTTTAAGTTAATTTTAATTGAAATTTGAATTTAAATGTTCATATCTCCGCTTCTACTGGGAATTGAGAGTCGAATTTATGGTGAGAATAGGGTTGATACAGGACTATATTGAGGCAAAAGCGCGTTCCTGTATCTTGAGCCGTTTAGGAGATACCGAAGGTTACATTTTTAAATTTTAAGTTAATTTTAATTGAAATTTGAATTTAAATGTTCATATCTCCGCTTCTACTGGGAATTGAGAGTCGATTTATGGTGAGAATAGGGTTGATACAGGACTATATTGAGGCAAAAGCGCGTTCCTGTATCTTGAGCCGTTTAGGAGATACCGAAGGTTACATTTTTAAATTTTAAGTTAATTTTAATTGAAATTTGAATTTAAATGTTCATATCTCCGCTTCTACTGGGAATTGAGAGTCGAATTTATGGTGAGAATAGGGTTGATACAGGACTATATTGAGGCAAAAGCGCGTTCCTGTATCTTGAGCCGTTTAGGAGATACCGAAGGTTACATTTTTAAATTTTAAGTTAATTTTAATTGAAATTTGAATTTAAATGTTCATATCTCCGCTTCTACTGGGAATTGAGAGTCGAATTTATGGTGAGATAGGGTTGATACAGGACTATATTGAGGCAAAAGCGCGTTCCTGTATCTTGAGCCGTTTAGGAGATACCGAAGGTTACATTTTTAAATTTTAAGTTAATTTTAATTGAAATTTGAATTTAAATGTTCATATCTCCGCTTCTACTGGGAATTGAGAGTCGAGATTTATGGTGAGAATAGGGTTGATACAGGACTATATTGAGGCAAAAGCGCGTTCCTGTATCTTGAGCCGTTTAGGAGATACCGAAGGTTACATTTTTAAATTTTAAGTTAATTTTAATTGAAATTTGAATTTAAATGTTCATATCTCCGCTTCTACTGGGAATTGAGAGTCGAGATTTATGGTGAGAATAGGGTTGATACAGGACTATATTGAGGCAAAAGCGCGTTCCTGTATCTTGAGCCGTTTAGGAGATACCGAAGGTTACATTTTTAAATTTTAAGTTAATTTTAATTGAAATTTGAATTTAAATGTTCATATCTCCGCTTCTACTGGGAATTGAGAGTCGAATTTATGGTGAGAATAGGGTTGATACAGGACTATATTGAGGCAAAAGCGCGTTCCTGTATCTTGAGCCGTTTAGGAGATACCGAAGGTTACATTTTTAAATTTTAAGTTAATTTTAATTGAAATTTGAATTTAAATGTTCATATCTCCGCTTCTACTGGGAATTGAGAGTCGAGATTTATGGTGAGAATAGGGTTGATACAGGACTATATTGAGGCAAAAGCGCGTTCCTGTATCTTGAGCCGTTTAGGAGATACCGAAGGTTACATTTTTAAATTTTAAGTTAATTTTAATTGAAATTTGAATTTAAATGTTCATATCTCCGCTTCTACTGGGAATTGAGAGTCGAGATTTATGGTGAGAATAGGGTTGATACAGGACTATATTGAGGCAAAAGCGCGTTCCTGTATCTTGAGCCGTTTAGGAGATACCGAAGGTTACATTTTTAAATTTTAAGTTAATTTTAATTGAAATTTGAATTTAAATGTTCATATCTCCGCTTCTACTGGGAATTGAGAGTCGAATTTATGGTGAGAATAGGGTTGATACAGGACTATATTGAGGCAAAAGCGCGTTCCTGTATCTTGAGCCGTTTAGGAGATACCGAAGGTTACATTTTTAAATTTTAAGTTAATTTTAATTGAAATTTGAATTTAAATGTTCATATCTCCGCTTCTACTGGGAATTGAGAGTCGAGATTTATGGTGAGAATAGGGTTGATACAGGACTATATTGAGGCAAAAGCGCGTTCCTGTATCTTGAGCCGTTTAGGAGATACCGAAGGTTACATTTTTAAATTTTAAGTTAATTTTAATTGAAATTTGAATTTAAATGTTCATATCTCCGCTTCTACTGGGAATTGAGAGTCGAGATTTATGGTGAGAATAGGGTTGATACAGGACTATATTGAGGCAAAAGCGCGTTCCTGTATCTTGAGCCGTTTAGGAGATACCGAAGGTTACATTTTTAAATTTTAAGTTAATTTTAATTGAAATTTGAATTTAAATGTTCATATCTCCGCTTCTACTGGGAATTGAGAGTCGAAATTTATGGTGAGAATAGGGTTGATACAGGACTATATTGAGGCAAAAGCGCGTTCCTGTATCTTGAGCCGTTTAGGAGATACCGAAGGTTACATTTTTAAATTTTAAGTTAATTTTAATTGAAATTTGAATTTAAATGTTCATATCTCCGCTTCTACTGGGAATTGAGAGTCGAGATTTATGGTGAGAATAGGGTTGATACAGGACTATATTGAGGCAAAAGCGCGTTCCTGTATCTTGAGCCGTTTAGGAGATACCGAAGGTTACATTTTTAAATTTTAAGTTAATTTTAATTGAAATTTGAATTTAAATGTTCATATCTCCGCTTCTACTGGGAATTGAGAGTCGAGATTTATGGTGAGAATAGGGTTGATACAGGACTATATTGAGGCAAAAGCGCGTTCCTGTATCTTGAGCCGTTTAGGAGATACCGAAGGTTACATTTTTAAATTTTAAGTTAATTTTAATTGAAATTTGAATTTAAATGTTCATATCTCCGCTTCTACTGGGAATTGAGAGTCGAATTTATGGTGAGAATAGGGTTGATACAGGACTATATTGAGGCAAAAGCGCGTTCCTGTATCTTGAGCCGTTTAGGAGATACCGAAGGTTACATTTTTAAATTTTAAGTTAATTTTAATTGAAATTTGAATTTAAATGTTCATATCTCCGCTTCTACTGGGAATTGAGAGTCGAGATTTATGGTGAGAATAGGGTTGATACAGGACTATATTGAGGCAAAAGCGCGTTCCTGTATCTTGAGCCGTTTAGGAGATACCGAAGGTTACATTTTTAAATTTTAAGTTAATTTTAATTGAAATTTGAATTTAAATGTTCATATCTCCGCTTCTACTGGGAATTGAGAGTCGAGATTTATGGTGAGAATAGGGTTGATACAGGACTATATTGAGGCAAAAGCGCGTTCCTGTATCTTGAGCCGTTTAGGAGATACCGAAGGTTACATTTTTAAATTTTAAGTTAATTTTAATTGAAATTTGAATTTAAATGTTCATATCTCCGCTTCTACTGGGAATTGAGAGTCGAGATTTATGGTGAGAATAGGGTTGATACAGGACTATATTGAGGCAAAAGCGCGTTCCTGTATCTTGAGCCGTTTAGGAGATACCGAAGGTTACATTTTTAAATTTTAAGTTAATTTTAATTGAAATTTGAATTTAAATGTTCATATCTCCGCTTCTACTGGGAATTGAGAGTCGAATTTATGGTGAGAATAGGGTTGATACAGGACTATATTGAGGCAAAAGCGCGTTCCTGTATCTTGAGCCGTTTAGGAGATACCGAAGGTTACATTTTTAAATTTTAAGTTAATTTTAATTGAAATTTGAATTTAAATGTTCATATCTCCGCTTCTACTGGGAATTGAGAGTCGAATTTATGGTGAGAATAGGGTTGATACAGGACTATATTGAGGCAAAAGCGCGTTCCTGTATCTTGAGCCGTTTAGGAGATACCGAAGGTTACATTTTTAAATTTTAAGTTAATTTTAATTGAAATTTGAATTTAAATGTTCATATCTCCGCTTCTACTGGGAATTGAGAGTCGAATTTATGGTGAGAATAGGGTTGATACAGGACTATATTGAGGCAAAAGCGCGTTCCTGTATCTTGAGCCGTTTAGGAGATACCGAAGGTTACATTTTTAAATTTTAAGTTAATTTTAATTGAAATTTGAATTTAAATGTTCATATCTCCGCTTCTACTGGGAATTGAGAGTCGAGATTTATGGTGAGAATAGGGTTGATACAGGACTATATTGAGGCAAAAGCGCGTTCCTGTATCTTGAGCCGTTTAGGAGATACCGAAGGTTACATTTTTAAATTTTAAGTTAATTTTAATTGAAATTTGAATTTAAATGTTCATATCTCCGCTTCTACTGGGAATTGAGAGTCGAGATTTATGGTGAGAATAGGGTTGATACAGGACTATATTGAGGCAAAAGCGCGTTCCTGTATCTTGAGCCGTTTAGGAGATACCGAAGGTTACATTTTTAAATTTTAAGTTAATTTTAATTGAAATTTGAATTTAAATGTTCATATCTCCGCTTCTACTGGGAATTGAGAGTCGAGATTTATGGTGAGAATAGGGTTGATACAGGACTATATTGAGGCAAAAGCGCGTTCCTGTATCTTGAGCCGTTTAGGAGATACCGAAGGTTACATTTTTAAATTTTAAGTTAATTTTAATTGAAATTTGAATTTAAATGTTCATATCTCCGCTTCTACTGGGAATTGAGAGTCGAGATTTATGGTGAGAATAGGGTTGATACAGGACTATATTGAGGCAAAAGCGCGTTCCTGTATCTTGAGCCGTTTAGGAGATACCGAAGGTTACATTTTTAAATTTTAAGTTAATTTTAATTGAAATTTGAATTTAAATGTTCATATCTCCGCTTCTACTGGGAATTGAGAGTCGAGATTTATGGTGAGAATAGGGTTGATACAGGACTATATTGAGGCAAAAGCGCGTTCCTGTATCTTGAGCCGTTTAGGAGATACCGAAGGTTACATTTTTAAATTTTAAGTTAATTTTAATTGAAATTTGAATTTAAATGTTCATATCTCCGCTTCTACTGGGAATTGAGAGTCGAGATTTATGGTGAGAATAGGGTTGATACAGGACTATATTGAGGCAAAAGCGCGTTCCTGTATCTTGAGCCGTTTAGGAGATACCGAAGGTTACATTTTTAAATTTTAAGTTAATTTTAATTGAAATTTGAATTTAAATGTTCATATCTCCGCTTCTACTGGGAATTGAGAGTCGAGATTTATGGTGAGAATAGGGTTGATACAGGACTATATTGAGGCAAAAGCGCGTTCCTGTATCTTGAGCCGTTTAGGAGATACCGAAGGTTACATTTTTAAATTTTAAGTTAATTTTAATTGAAATTTGAATTTAAATGTTCATATCTCCGCTTCTACTGGGAATTGAGAGTCGAGATTTATGGTGAGAATAGGGTTGATACAGACTATATTGAGGCAAAAGCGCGTTCCTGTATCTTGAGCCGTTTAGGAGATACCGAAGGTTACATTTTTAAATTTTAAGTTAATTTTAATTGAAATTTGAATTTAAATGTTCATATCTCCGCTTCTACTGGGAATTGAGAGTCGAGATTTATGGTGAGAATAGGGTTGATACAGGACTATATTGAGGCAAAAGCGCGTTCCTGTATCTTGAGCCGTTTAGGAGATACCGAAGGTTACATTTTTAAATTTTAAGTTAATTTTAATTGAAATTTGAATTTAAATGTTCATATCTCCGCTTCTACTGGGAATTGAGAGTCGAATTTATGGTGGAATAGGGTTGATACAGGACTATATTGAGGCAAAAGCGCGTTCCTGTATCTTGAGCCGTTTAGGAGATACCGAAGGTTACATTTTTAAATTTTAAGTTAATTTTAATTGAAATTTGAATTTAAATGTTCATATCTCCGCTTCTACTGGGAATTGAGAGTCGAGATTTATGGTGAGAATAGGGTTGATACAGGACTATATTGAGGCAAAAGCGCGTTCCTGTATCTTGAGCCGTTTAGGAGATACCGAAGGTTACATTTTTAAATTTTAAGTTAATTTTAATTGAAATTTGAATTTAAATGTTCATATCTCCGCTTCTACTGGGAATTGAGAGTCGAGATTTATGGTGAGAATAGGGTTGATACAGGACTATATTGAGGCAAAAGCGCGTTCCTGTATCTTGAGCCGTTTAGGAGATACCGAAGGTTACATTTTTAAATTTTAAGTTAATTTTAATTGAAATTTGAATTTAAATGTTCATATCTCCGCTTCTACTGGGAATTGAGAGTCGAAGATTTATGGTGAGAATAGGGTTGATACAGGACTATATTGAGGCAAAAGCGCGTTCCTGTATCTTGAGCCGTTTAGGAGATACCGAAGGTTACATTTTTAAATTTTAAGTTAATTTTAATTGAAATTTGAATTTAAATGTTCATATCTCCGCTTCTACTGGGAATTGAGAGTCGAAATTTATGGTGAGATAGGGTTGATACAGGACTATATTGAGGCAAAAGCGCGTTCCTGTATCTTGAGCCGTTTAGGAGATACCGAAGGTTACATTTTTAAATTTTAAGTTAATTTTAATTGAAATTTGAATTTAAATGTTCATATCTCCGCTTCTACTGGGAATTGAGAGTCGAATTTATGGTGAGAATAGGGTTGATACAGGACTATATTGAGGCAAAAGCGCGTTCCTGTATCTTGAGCCGTTTAGGAGATACCGAAGGTTACATTTTTAAATTTTAAGTTAATTTTAATTGAAATTTGAATTTAAATGTTCATATCTCCGCTTCTACTGGGAATTGAGAGTCGAGATTTATGGTGAGAATAGGGTTGATACAGGACTATATTGAGGCAAAAGCGCGTTCCTGTATCTTGAGCCGTTTAGGAGATACCGAAGGTTACATTTTTAAATTTTAAGTTAATTTTAATTGAAATTTGAATTTAAATGTTCATATCTCCGCTTCTACTGGGAATTGAGAGTCGAGATTTATGGTGAGAATAGGGTTGATACAGGACTATATTGAGGCAAAAGCGCGTTCCTGTATCTTGAGCCGTTTAGGAGATACCGAAGGTTACATTTTTAAATTTTAAGTTAATTTTAATTGAAATTTGAATTTAAATGTTCATATCTCCGCTTCTACTGGGAATTGAGAGTCGAGATTTATGGTGAGAATAGGGTTGATACAGGACTATATTGAGGCAAAAGCGCGTTCCTGTATCTTGAGCCGTTTAGGAGATACCGAAGGTTACATTTTTAAATTTTAAGTTAATTTTAATTGAAATTTGAATTTAAATGTTCATATCTCCGCTTCTACTGGGAATTGAGAGTCGAGATTTATGGTGAGAATAGGGTTGATACAGGACTATATTGAGGCAAAAGCGCGTTCCTGTATCTTGAGCCGTTTAGGAGATACCGAAGGTTACATTTTTAAATTTTAAGTTAATTTTAATTGAAATTTGAATTTAAATGTTCATATCTCCGCTTCTACTGGGAATTGAGAGTCGAGATTTATGGTGAGAATAGGGTTGATACAGGACTATATTGAGGCAAAAGCGCGTTCCTGTATCTTGAGCCGTTTAGGAGATACCGAAGGTTACATTTTTAAATTTTAAGTTAATTTTAATTGAAATTTGAATTTAAATGTTCATATCTCCGCTTCTACTGGGAATTGAGAGTCGAGATTTATGGTGAGAATAGGGTTGATACAGGACTATATTGAGGCAAAAGCGCGTTCCTGTATCTTGAGCCGTTTAGGAGATACCGAAGTTACATTTTTAAATTTTAAGTTAATTTTAATTGAAATTTGAATTTAAATGTTCATATCTCCGCTTCTACTGGGAATTGAGAGTCGAGATTTATGGTGAGAATAGGGTTGATACAGGACTATATTGAGGCAAAAGCGCGTTCCTGTATCTTGAGCCGTTTAGGAGATACCGAAGGTTACATTTTTAAAATTTTAAGTTAATTTTAATTGAAATTTGAATTTAAATGTTCATATCTCCGCTTCTACTGGGAATTGAGAGTCGAGATTTATGGTGAGAATAGGGTTGATACAGGACTATATTGAGGCGAAAGTGCGTTCCTGTATCTTGAGCCATTTAGGAGATACCGAAGGTTACATTTTTAAATTTTAAGTTAATTTTAATTGAAATTTGAATTTAAATGTTCATATCTCCGCTTCTACTGGGAATTGAGAGTCGAGATTTATGGTGAGAATAGGGTTGATACAGGACTATATTGAGGCAAAAGCGCGTTCCTGTATCTTGAGCCGTTTTGGAGATACCGAAGGTTACATTTTTAAATTTTAAGTTAATTTTAATTGAAATTGAATTTAAATGTTCATATCTCCGCTTCTACTGGGAATTGAGAGTCGAGATTTATGGTGAGAATAGGGTTGATACAGGACTATATTGAGGCAAAAGTGCGTTCCTGTATCTTGAGCCCTTTAGGAGATACCGAAGGTTACATTTTTAAATTTTAAGTTAATTTTAATTGAAATTTGAATTTAAATGTTCATATCTCCGCTTCTACTGGGAATTGAGAGTCGAGATTTATGGTGAGAATAGGGTTGATACAGGACTATATTGAGGCAAAAGCGCGTTCCTGTATCTTGAGCCGTTTAGGAGATACCGAAGGTTACATTTTTAAATTTTAAGTTAATTTTAATTGAAATTTGAATTAAAATGTTCATATCTCCGCTTCTACTGGGAATTGAGAGTCGAGATT
Organism: Harpegnathos saltator; assembly: GCF_003227715.2. Classification (NCBI taxonomy): domain Eukaryota; kingdom Metazoa; phylum Arthropoda; class Insecta; order Hymenoptera; family Formicidae; genus Harpegnathos; species Harpegnathos saltator. Next base: position 10,309 of record NW_020230592.1, on the reverse strand, counting down.
TATGGTGAGAATAGGGTTGATACAGGACTATATTGAGGCAAAAGCGCGTTCCTGTATCTTGAGCCGTTTAGGAGATACCGAAGGTTACATTTTTAAATTTTAAGTTAATTTTAATTGAAATTTGAATTTAAATGTTCATATCTCCGCTTCTACTGGGAATTGAGAGTCGAGATTTATGGTGAGAATAGGGCTGATACAGGACTATATTGAGGCAAAAGCGCGTTCCTGTATCTTGAGCCGTTTAGGAGATACCGAAGGTTACATTTCTAAATTTTAAGTTAATTTTAATTGAAATTTGAATTTAAATGTTCATATCTCCGCTTCTACTGGGAATTGAGAGTCGAGATTTATGGTGAGAATAGGGTTGATACAGGACTATATTGAGGCGAAAGCGCGTTCCTGTATCTTGAGCCGTTTAGGAGATACCGAAGGTTACATTTTTAAATTTTAAGTTAATTTTAATTGAAATTTGAATTTAAATGTTCATATCTCCGCTTCTACTGGGAATTGAGAGTCGAGATTTATGGTGAGAATGGGGTTGATACAGGACTATATTGAGGCAAAAGCGCGTTCTTGTATCTTGAGCCGTTTAGGAGATACCGAAGGTTACATTTTTAAATTTTAAGTTAATTTTAATTGAAATTTGAATTTAAATGTTCATATCTCCGCTTCTACTGGGAATTGAGAGTCGAGATTTATGGTGAGAATAGGGTTGCTACAGGACTATATTGAGGCAAAAGCGCGTTCCTGTATCTTGAGCCGTTTAGGAGACACCGAAGGTTACATTTTTAAATTTTAAGTTAATTTTAATTGAAATTTGAATTTAAATGTTCATATCTCCGCTTCTACTGGGAATTGAGAGTCGAGATTTATGGTGAGAATAGGGTTGATACAGGACTATATTGAGGCAAAAGCGCGTTCCTGTATCTTGAGCCGTTTAGGAGATACCGAAGGTTACATTTTTAAATTTTAAGTTAATTTTAATTGAAATTTGAATTTAAATGTTCATATCTCCGCTTCTACTGGGAATTGAGAGTCGAGATTTATGGTGAGAATAGGGTTGACACAGGACTATATTGAGGCAAAAGCGCGTTCCTGTATCTTGAGCCGTTTAGGAGATACCGAAGGTTACATTTTTAAATTTTAAGTTAATTTTAATGGAAATTTGAATTTAAATGTTCATATCTCCGCTTCTACTGGGAATTGAGAGTCGAGATTTATGGTGAGAATAGGGTTGATACAGGACTATATTGAGGCAAAAGCGCGTTCCTGTATCTTGAGCCGTTTAGGAGATACCGAAGGTTACATTTTTTAATTTTAAGTTAATTTTAATTGAAATTTGAATTTAAATGTTCATATCTCCGCTTCTACTGGGAATTGAGAGTCGAGATTTATGGTGAGAATAGGGTTGATACAGGACTATATTGAGGCAAAAGCGCGTTCCTGTATCTTGAGCCGTTTAGGAGATACCGAAGGTTACATTTTTAAATTTTACGTTAATTTTAATTGAAATTTGAATTTAAATGTTCATATCTCCGCTTCTACTGGGAATTGAGAGTCGAAATTTATGGTGGGGATAGGGTTGATACAGGACTATATTGAGGCAAAAGCGCGTTCCTGTATCTTGAGCCGTTTAGGTGATATCGAAGGTTACATTTTTAAATTTTACGTTAATTTAATTGAAATTTGAATTTAAATGTTCATATCTCCGCTTCTACTGGGAATTGAGAGTCGAAATTTATGGTGGGGATAGGGTTGATACAGGACTATATTGAGGCAAAAGCGCGTTCCTGTATCTTGAGCCGTTTAGGAGATACCGAAGTTACATTTTTTAATTTTAAGATTTCATAATTTACAGTTCGAAATTGCTGACCCATTCATTTGGTTTACAGAACAATGGCAAAGCGAACCTGCAATGCATATCAATGCGGTCACCGTTTCACACATTACCACACGTTAGAAAAATATAAGATGTAAAATGTTGATCTTTTTGTCATAAATATGTCCCTCAATGTCTAAAGATTCGTATAAACCGAATACCATTACAATAAATTACTCGGTTTCAAAACTACACTATTTAATATGACGCGATTCCTGTTTGCATATTTTTCCGAAAAAGGACCGCTGAGCTGTTGTAAAGCCCGTGTCGCACTACGGATTGAAGATCAAGGATTGCGGATTGAAGATTAGATTTCGACAAATCAACGAACTTCGGTTTCGATTTGCTTTATTCCGATTGGTCAAATTTCAATCTTCAATCCGCAATCCTTGATCTTCAATCCGTAGTATGACACGGGCTTAAGGTAGAGGCAATCCGCGAGATGGCTCCGAGTGCAAAGGCTTAAAGAAATAATAATACGCAAGGCACCGAGTTTCCGAGTCTGCCGTTTGCTGCCGAATTAAAAACCTATAAATTGAACGAGAGCCTACTTAAAATGCTAATTCCCATTTTTAGCACGGCACTTTTCAAAATCGACGGAGTTAGAATCGCGAGTTATATCACACCGCCCGTCTCTTCTCGTCATGTTTGAATGAAGAGGCAGAGATTAAGATTAAGATTAAGATTGAGGGTGTCAGCTTTCGGAACAGCCTACAAGCAGCAATCTAAGGCTGATTGTGAGTATAGCTGAACTGAAAAGGCGGCGCACGCAGGACGCGTCTCGGACAGGACGTCGCAGGCGCGGTGACGAGGACAACATCGATTACTCGCGATACGAAGCGCGCCGGGTTCCGGCTCGCGGTCGAAATACTAACGCGAGAAATCCATTAGCGATCATCTCTCTTCGGGGCGCACCCGCGGCTCGTAATAGCAGCGTGTAATAAGAAGTCGAGGCCCGAGTTTATGAACCCATCCATCCTCAGCGCTGTGTGATATTAGTCACACGTCGCGCGCGGATAATAATTATACGGACTCATACTTGACCAGGGGAGCGCTCGCCCTCTCGTATTCGCCCACTCCCTCTCTCTCCCCTCTCTCCTCTCTCCCTCTCTCCCTCTCTCTCTCTCTCTCGTTTCTCATGTGAGCGTTTCTCTCTTGCCCTCTGCACGAAAAATAGAGATCGAGGAGCTGGCCAAGCACGGCCCGATGCTACCCCCTGACATTATGGGTCTCACGGACGAGCAGGTCCAAGAGCTCAAACTCAAGGACGAATGGGCTGACAGGTGCGTGCCCATGGGCGGCTGGACTTTCAACAAAGACCAGATCGGTAGGTGAAGTAGAGTACGGAGAGTAATAACAGATTTTTTACGCGGGACGCGAGCGCCTTGTAATAATCGAAAATGACGTGTACCAGGCGAGGCAATAACTATTACCGCCGTGAGTGATCCTCCAAATATGAGAGTGGGAGAAAAATGTGTCTAACAGAAATTACACGTTGCAGGAACGGGGGGATCGTCCTACGGCGATACTCGCGCTTTTTTCTCTCGACGGCAATATATCTCAATGGCGGGATGTTTAAGGTGGTAATAGTTATCGCCTCGCCTTGTGCGTAACGCGAGGTCATTCGGGATAAGAAACGAGTACTAGCGCGATGTTTCATTAATCCTTTGACGCCTACTATGGTAATTATAGTTACCAGAAACGCATTTAAGAATCCACAACTTAATCAAAAAAGGAGATATTTTCGTTTTCTTTGCATCACTGTAAAGGTGAATTCTTCTTCGAAAAATAGTATATAGATTGGTATATATCATATAATAGATTGTATGTAGATTCGGTTTAGTCTGTTCTTAGTTCAGTTTTAATGATAACATGTTTTTGTCAAATTCCAAGTAGACATAGTTATAGCATTGTTACTGACATCTAGAAGTGCACTATAAATGAATAGATTGTATCTGTTATAATTTTATACATTTGGAAGTTTTCTCAGATGCAAAATGTGAAATTAAAAGAATACAGAAATTCAAAATGACGAATCCAATACGGTGGACACGAACATCAAGGAACCAACCTATTTTCGTGAAACCTGGTGACCTACAGTTTTTTTATGCAGCGAAAAATGAAGGACGATTGACTGTCTAAATGGTGATCTATAAGATATTCTTCTGAAATATTAAGCTTGACGCTCTGAATGATAAACTTCACTCACGAATATAGTAAAGTTTCAGCTCAACAAATGTCAAGCTGACTTTCAGAGTTATGTCGTATAGATTACCCTTCATTTTTCTCCGCATAGGTGCTCATTTCGTATATGCTTTTAGGATCCAAGTCATATCTACCAATAAACAAAAAACGAACGATAAAAAAACCAAACTAACGAAACCAACAAACGAAAAGCGGAAACTTCTGTACTCATTTATTATATCCCATTGCGGGTAAATAAAGATCAGGTTCTGAATATGAGTTTTATGTTTCGAGGAATTTTTCCAACCATTAGTATGATATAAAATTATTAAAACTAAAAAAAGAAATTTAACCGATCAGGCGTATTTTTCGCTTCTGGGAGTAGTTTCTGCTTGGGAAGGTAGTTTTTCGTAGATATAAAATTCTGATATTTTCTTTTGTTATCACTACTTACAGTCTCAGTTCAAAAAAACTCAAATCTTATTCTTAAAACACTTATAAAAAAGTCTGGCGTTAAAGGGTTAACGTGACGCGTGGAGGAGGGTCACAAGCTTCAGTGCTCTTGTCCGCAGGTCGTAGGAACGGCAGGCAGCCCAACGAGAAGATGCAGGAAGTGCTGAAGAGAACCATCGAAGACGCGCGTGCTATGACGTCAAAAGTAAATGCAACTCAATCCGTTACATTTCGTGTTTCTTGCTTTTTTTTCTCTCAACAACGCACTCTCAATTCGTGCATCCTCGTGACACTCCTTTGCTTGCTCCGCAGAAATTAGTGCAGCAGGAGAAGCTGGTCACACAGAAGACGGTCCAAGAGGCTCTGGACATACTAAGAGGTGCTGTGACGATTGTTTATCCGATGGGGCTTCCGCCGCACGATGTGATACGTCAGGAATTTGAGAATACTGAGGATCTCTCCGGCACTCAGGCGTCCCTCGAGGTATACATGTGTCTAAAAATTGGACTCACGTTAGAAAAAGAAGCCTGATATATTTTCACAAGTGCAAAGATTTCCAAAGACATTTTGACTTATCGAGCGCTTTTTAAACGTCTGAAGAATTACACTTCTTCGCTCCGAAATATGCAGAGATATATACAGTCTGTTCAACAAGAAAACGTTGGTGATAATCTGAAAAGAATAAAGGATAAAGTCAAGTGATTTTTTTTAAACGAAAATAGAAGATTTTTAGTAATGCGCAATTACCTAATAGTTGATCCAGACGCTTTCATTATCAATTATTGCTTGGCACCGTTTTTGCATATTTTTGACCAGATTTTCAGCGTGTTCTGGTAAAGAACGCCATATTGTTTTTATTTTTATGCACAGTTGCTTAAAAGTGAAGACACGCTTTCCTTTAAGTTTCATCTTAAGGTATGACCACACCATATTTTCGATGAGATTTGCGTCTGGAGAGAATACCGACCAATCCATCATACGTAGTTATGTCATTTTTTAACTTTTCTGACAGCAGTGGTTTTTTCGTGGTGGACCGAAATGTGGCGATGCCGCATCATTTTTATGCAGGCGGCTTCTGATTATTAAGCGAGTATTAAGCTGAGTATTAAGCGAGATATGTTGACCTTTTGGCGGAGTTTTACTTGGGCCTAACGCAGGGTGAGACTGGGATTCGTTTGAAAAAGACACAAGATCGCTTTGTTCTCCTTCGGAGTCGTTGTATGAGACAGCACCCTTCCTGGCAGGTCGTCAACATTTCCAGCAGTTTTAAATCTATTTACTCACTTCCTTACGAAAGCCTCTGACTTTCTAATTGCTCTAGCAGTTGTCGCGATTGTTAATTTTGCAGTTGTTAATTTTGGTCCTTTAGTCCTTTAGAATGGTTAATAAGAAAACCCGCCTCCTGACGCTTCAAATATTTTACATTTATTTTTAAAAATAATGTTTACTTTTAATGACTACTCGATGCAACTTTTTGATGTATACTGCGCAAAAGAAGTTAGATTCAAGATTCAAACGGTATAAGGTAGATGGTGCTACTATGATTTTCTACAAAAATATCACCAACGCTTTCTTGTTGAACAGACTGTAAAAGAAACGCAAGCTTCTTTCAAATATTTACGTTACTCGCGAAGGTATGAAGTCGCAGATTGCGAGGATCGACGACATCGTCGACGCTTGAGAATACACTCACCTTTCGCAGGTAATCGACGAGCAACTGGCTCAGCTGTGGTTTTCCGGCAAGGAGTTAACACCGGGGAAGAAGATGAAGGATTTCCTCGGTAATAACGAGAAGACCAAGATAATCGCGAAGCTGCAGAAGAGAGGATCCGGTAGACCGGCGAGGGAGCCGTTAATGTCGGAAGACGAGCGGAAACAATTGATGTTGCACGCGTATCGCCGTCAGGAACAGCTCAAGGTAAGTGGCTTTGCATGCGCGCCGATTAGGAATGGGCGATGCTGGAATCGGCGTCCGAATAAACGATTCAGAAAATTTGATCTCTCCGTAAGTCTCCGTTAATATCTGCTAAATTATCATTACTAATAATATTCAATGAGGCGTTTGTATGTAAATTTATTACAAGAGATCAAGAGAGACTCCCTCTCTTCTTCTCTCTCGTCCGCGTTACTTGAAAATGAGAGGTCCTTCAGTTCGTCCTCGGTTCAGTCGTACTATTCGAAACGAAAAATCGTTGTCCGGCTTGCCATCGAGTTGTACTACGGCCTTGGTTTGGCGGTAGAAACAACGCAGGCTCCCAGAGTGGAAATTATCCAGCTAATTTGGTGATTTGATTATTTTGTCGAGTGATCGAAATAATCCGTCGGCCATTTTCTCCGGTCGGATCGTATTCGCGTGAGTGTCCAGTGAATCATCGCACATATTCTGTCTTGAATTGAAGTTACGTGATTAATACGTTGCTCATTAAACTTAAGGATAAAAATTAAATGAGAATATTGCGATTATCCAGTATGAAATACGAATTTTTCGATAAATACTTCTTCATGGAGCTTCGAGAGCTTCGAGGAAACGACGGTAAGTAGATATTGCGACATCGAGGTAGAGTCAAAAACCTGTTTGCATCTCGATATTCTCAATTAATCCTTTGAGTTGGATAGTATTTTGTAGGATTAAGGTACAATCGAAATCTCGACTCACGTTTTAGCTGAGGAATTTGCACTTTGAGGTGATCGAATCCGCTGAAACGTAACGAACAATTTACCGCCATCAAGCGGTAGTCGCGAAAAGACCCGTCTAGCGGGTTTGAATCTACGGCAGTAGATACAGCAGTGCTAGTACGGCCCAACGGCGGATCAGAGGGATTTCATTTCCGAACAGTATAATTCAACGATACGACAAGCTTCTCTCTAATAGCGTCGGTCGGAAAAATGTTCGTCTCCGTTTACCAACAAGCAATAAATTCTCTTCACTCGACAAAAATTTAAATATTATTGAAGGACAAAAATCCGCTGCAAGGAGCAACATCCGAAACAAGTTCGAAGACGATTGAAACAATTGATCTGCAGTTCCACATGTCCTGTAAAGTTTTTAGCAACGACAGTTAATAACATCACATTGGCGAAAGATTATTGACAACGGATCTAATAAGTAGAATTTATTAAAAATATCAAACAGATCTTTCGACGAAAGAGAAAGAGAGGGCGAAAACCGATTCACCAATTCCGCATCGCTCATTTCTTGCATCATCGATGAGGATTTCCACCTCATTGATTGATTCGTTCAAGGGACTTAGTATGCTTCTAATTATCTCACGGAAAGCAGAATGTAGGCAGTCGAGAAAGTATGCGTCAATGTGCTTCGCAAACTTGATCAACGAGAGGTGGTCTCGCGTTCGAAAGCGACGCGCTCTGCTTTACCGTCGAATACTCGTTTGAAAATCGATAGGCACTCGCGAGTGACAAACAGAGAGAAAGAATAATATGAGAACCTTCTCGATGATGCGGTCATTCTCCCTCGTTCGACAGAAACTATTTCCAACTATTTCGCTCGACGCGCGTATATCGCGGGGACGTATATTTCGGAAGAATTACAAAACGGATCGATTCGACTAGCCGCGAGGCGCTCCGGAGCGAGAACGCGCCTCTAAGTCCTTCCCATTGATCCACGTGCTTAGAAAAAGATAGTACATGCTTATCGATTGCACGCGTGTCCTCTGCACGCCCTGTTCAAGGTAGGGTCGCTCATTTCAGAAACAGTCGGCGCGGTTGTTTAAGCCGATACGGATCTTTCGGGCCATCTTACGCCGACACGTGCCTTCTTCGCCTGCATATTTTCTCTCGCGCCGGCCGAATAATCCCGGCCGCCTCCCAAGCGTTAGACGAATGTGCACGCTATTTTGCCGTTCGGCAATCTAAACGCGATCACACTTGGAGACGACACATTATTTAGGAGACAATACATTAGACGAAAGGGAAAAAACACGTTGCGCGACGTGATATCTATTTTGGGGGCGCAACGTGAAAGCAAAGTTTCCACAGATGAGAGAATTTCCATAAGCTATTTCCACAGTCTTTTTCTTAACGTCGAGAGAGTTTTTGTGGGGTGCACGAATATCTCTCTCTCTCTCTCTCTCTCTCTCTCTCTCTCTCCCTCTCTCTCTCTCTCTCTCTCAAATAGCAACAGGTTTACATCGGTCTTTGAAAAATTTCACCCGCTCGGATGGTCAAAGTGGTATTTCGCCGAAGGTTAGCCGACCAAATTGCCTGGCAAAGATTTCCCTTTGCTTCTTTTCCCGTCATTTTTTTTTTTGAAGAAACTACAAACCTGATCAGGCGCGTAAAAAGTATCTTGTGGTAAAAGTTGATAAGACTCAGGGGATGCAGAGAGTGCGCAGTCTATCTGACAAAGACTACCGGATTTCTCTTCTATTTCACTAGAAAAATATGAAAAGATGAATAATTGAATGAATATATTTGTACAATAAAACATCCAACTGCATATTTTCGTTGATTTTAATCGATTATATTTCTGTGGTGTGGTTGGACCGAGTCTCCAGTCTTCAATATCGACTGGAAATTTTCGCTCGACGACTCGAAACGGAGAATTCAGTTTATGTGAATGAGAAATCATCGGAGTCCGAGTGACTCAGCGATCAGCCTATTTTTCGGGTGAAATATCGAAATTAAAAGAAATCAGCAAATAACCCGATCACGCTGCCGCGTATTCGCAGTATCAGGAGAAATGTCACCCACCACCATTTAGCCTCTACGGACGCTAGCAATTCCTTGTTTTATCGAAGTTATCGATCACGCGTCGCTCGACAGAATAGAGACTAACGCGCCGTTTCATTAGTCCGCGAGAGTAATTGCTTGCGAATAATTTGTGTGCGAGCGTCTGCCCTGAAAAGAAAGGCGTATTCTCATTAGGCATCTTCAGTTTGTCTCGCCACGTGGGAAATTGCGTCTGATGAATCTTTATTGGATGTCTGTTTGTCTCCCTCGGAAAACCAAAGCGGATATACGCCTTATATGGCACGACCAGCATTCGTCGGTCAGGTTTTCCCTCGCCGAGGAATGAAAGTCAAATTTCTCTACCGCGTCGTTCCGGTCTCTCGATGGAATTTCTCTGGAATTTCTCGTAAATTTTCGAAGACTCCGGAGGACTCTCTCGATGGTTTTCCGATCGTTATACCCACTGAAAGGAAATACGTTTACGGCGTCACAGGCGACGCGATAAGCACGATCCACTTTCCCGGCGCGTTGTACTTCACGGTTACGCAGAAAACAAATGTCATTTGCAACATTTCACACGAATATAACTTGTTGTCGCGTACAAACGTAACAAGCGGCACGTGCAACGTGTTGATATCGAACCGGCAATTTTCCAGCGATGAATTAATAACCAGAGATGAAAGGACGTGTTTTTTATTCTTACGTATTTACGAGCCGCGGCAGTCCCATGAGCCGAATAATTTCCCTTTTGTTCTTCGTGACGCGCGATTCTCTCGTGATCGTATCGTGATCGTTCGCCGATCAGCCGTGACCTGTGATACGCGGTCGAGTGACCGATGTCTCGGTTAAAAGCTTCCGTTACTTACGTCGCGTGTACTTTACTTTCGTCTAAGGCTCGCCACTAAATCGTATCGAGCAGCAAACATTGCGCGATCGTGTCGATGCCTAAATGAGAGACATCTCTCGTCCCTCGTATCTCGTTTCTTAATTTCACTGTCCCGTTTAATGTAAAGTTTACGATGCCGTTCAATTCCATGAATTCTGTTAATATTACGATAATGTTCACAATGTTGGCCCAGCGTACTCGTCATAAACAGCCATTTT
>NW_020230591.1:35000-71676 GCF_003227715.2 Harpegnathos saltator | reverse complement strand
TAATTAAGCGGCACTGCCCCGCCGAGATTTCCGGAAATTAAAATTAATCGACGGCGCCATTAGCGTAGCACGGGGGTTAACGACCCGCTGCGTTAATGCCGCGGGAACGCGCGATTTTGCTCGCGACCGCAGAGTGTGAGAGGCGATAAAATTTTTAATAGCGATGTAATTGTACATACGAGCCTTCGATCTCGCCTCCGGGGGGGCGGTGGAGGACGAGGGGGGAAAGAGCGCGAACGAACGGATTACCGAGGTTTGCGCGATTTAATCGCGCCTGTATTTTCGCGCGACGATATTTCACACGCGCGCATCGCGAAAGAAGAGAGGAGGGAGAGAAAGAGTGAGTAAGGGAGCCGCGATACACGAGCGACTCGTTGCCGTCGCCGTTGCCGTCGCCGTCGCTGCCGCCGCCGCCGCCGCCGCCGATCGATAACCGGTCGCTCGCCGATCGTCCGCAGAGGTGCTGGACGATCGTCGCCGGGACGTGTTGAGACGCGCGATAAAGGTACGCCGCACGATGTGCAGACCTCGCTTCGTACTCGGCTACGGAGGCGGATTAAAACGCGGAGCGTGAATGGAGACGTTTTTCTGTAATGGAAGGTCGTAAGACCGGGCTGTAAAAGAGAGAGAGAGAGAGAGAGAGAGAGAAAGAAAGAGAGAATTCAAGCGCGGTCGCCGATCGAGCACCTGCCCGACAGCACGAGAGAGGCCAACAAAGAGGCCTCTCTCCGCGCCTTGGAACTCGTGAAAATAATTCCTACCTATCCGAGGCGTGTGAGAGCGCGATACAAACCGGACGATACGTGTTCTGTATGTGCTCTCGCCTTCGCGTATATACGCCTTTACGGTATACACACGACCGGTGCTTCTGTCTCTCTGTCCCACACCTCTCGGCTTAAACGGGATCAAGCAGGTGTCTCCATTGTGAGCGTATCCGCGGATTCTCGCTTCAAACGCGCGCGCGCGCGCGCTCCCGCGGCCGGATAATCTTTCTTTGGATAACTTATTAGATTAGACTTGTACAAGAACGTCTGATAACGTTGATCCCTCTCCTGGGAAATGGCGCATATCTCTACGTGAGAACGCAACGCGTTGGTCTCGATTGATCGGCAAGCGTGTCGAGGAGTACGATTTTATCGCGATATGCGCGATTGTTTGTCGTTGGACTTTTCGCCGCGCGACGACTCCCAATCAGCCCAATTGCCGATCGTCGAAGAAAGTGCGCGCGGTTCTAAAGTAGCGCGAGTCATCGTCGAAGCACGGCGCGATGACGTTCCGCCGTAACGAGCCACTCTTGCGAATTATCGCCCCTCGAGCCGAAAGCGCTCTCGTAGACTTTCAACCTCAACGACGACTCGCAATTGGCCGGTAATAGCTGGTCTTTATTAGACGTCGTTGGAAGGTCCCGCTGCTCTCGGTGTGTTGGAAGCTCGCGCTGGTCGTGTCTCTTAAAAATGCATACGGCCTCTCCTCACGGACTCTCTCTCTCTCTCTCTCTGGTACGGTCGTTTACCGTATCGCGTGCATGTATTATCGATCGCGTCGAATTAATACGTGATATCGGTGTATTAATTTCTAAAGCGTCAACTGCCGCGATAGCGCGCCGTGCCGAGTATTTCCGCGACGGTAAATAACCGTTACGCTACAAACACGGCAAATCTTTATTGCATATACGTAATAAACAATCTAAACATCGTAAAACATGCATTCGGCTCGCACACATCAAGGTGCAATGTTGCCCAACATGTCGACCGGGTTATATTCCCGATATTGTGTTTTCGCTCGCCGAACGCCGCGGACAAAAAGGTGTTTCGCGCTTTTTATTTATTTATTTTTATCCCCCCGCGAAATGTTTGCGCCGCGGTGCGAGAGCGCGGCGATAAAAGCCTCGCCTCGCCTCGCCTTGTCTCGTCTCGCCTCGCGATATAACTTACGCAACGGCGCGTAAGTTGTCGACGAGGCGCGAGATGCGGAACGATTATTATTAACCTCGCGCGCACCTAACGACCCGTCGCGAAAATTTCGCGAGACGAGCGCGACGGCCTAATCTAGCGAGCAAATAACGTCTGCGCCGTTAGAGGAGGAGGCTACGGGACGGGACGAGAACGTGATTCAAAGCCGGCGTGACATAAATATTTGCCGACGATAATACTTCATTCCCGCCTCCGGTTAGCGGGCGCGTCATCGTACTTACACGCATGCGGGACACGTAGTGGTTATAAACATCGTCTACGCCTGCAGATGACTGTAACAGCACGAAATAATCAATCCCTGAGAGTGCCTGAACTCTCTCTCTCTCTCTCTCTCTCTCTCTCTCTCTCTCCCTCTCTCTCTCTCTCCCTCTCTCTCCCCCTCTCTCTCTCTCTCTCTCTTTCTTTCTCTCGCGCACACACACATATACACACAGAAATAGCTTGTCCCTCTCCGGCCGCCTCCACGCCGCGAGCAAATATCTCGCGCATTAATGAGTCATTATCGCCGTACCGTTATGGCATTTGTCCGTGCTTACGAGCAATGCATTACGGACTCGGGGAAATCTTTTCATCACCGTGCCGGGCTCGCGTTCATGCTGCGCGTTAATCCGAAAGGGCGAAGGGACCGTGGGATGGCGGGGTGGGGGGAAGCAGGGGGAGACACGGTTGGAAGTTAAAATCCACGAATAGATTCCGCATTTATGCAAATGAGAGCTCGAGACCGGCCCCGCGAACGTTCGCCGCTCGCCTGGTGAATCGCAAGATGGTAGACTGCGAACGCTGAAACATTCAGTGGACTATCGATTCTTTCACTGGTTCGGTGTAGGTATTACTAGATATTTTCCGCTCCAACAGAGAATACCGGGGCTCGGTCGTGCAATATTTACCTACCGTGCCATCGAGACCGCGAGCAAGTAATTACGAAATAATAATTTCGATTTTTCATCTCGGAGGAGCCTATTAATGAAAATAGTAACGTCGAGTGTGAAACGTCGAGAGTCCGCGTCGAACGAGAGAGAGAGAGAGAGAGAGAAGAAGAGAGGGGGAGAGAGTAGAGATAGACAGAGGGAAAACATCTCTTCTTTTTAAAAAAGAGGGTTACGATACAACGCGTTTACATATATGGCGAATGTGGCGCGATGGAAGAGCTCGCGCGTAAACGTTAATAACGATTAATTGAAGAGTGTGTGTACATTTTTCAGGGGGTTTCGACGTTTGTTCCGCTACCTGTCTGTCTCCTCCCTTCCCGCCCCCTCCTCTCTTGCTTTTCCACTCTCTTTTTCGAATGATACAAAAATACCGTATTCGCCGACACTTTTGCGGCCGCAATGTACACGACCGACGATCCACTTTCCTCGCATACCTTCGCCTTTCTTGCACCTCCATCCTTTTCCTTTCTCTCCTTGTTCTGCGTAGACCCCCCCGCCCCGTCTACCTACCTATCTACCTCTATCCACCTCTACCTACCCTCTACGAGATAGAAAACGGGGCTAAACAGTCTTGTGTTTGTGGTAGGGCGGTCGGATAATAAATCGCTCGACGAGGCTGGAGGAAGCCGATCCCGACCCGAGGAAACAGGCACGGTTCAAAAGGAAGCAAGCAGAAGGGAACAAAGAAAAAAGTACGCGCGAGCTTGCGCGAGACAGAGGAGTGCGAGACGGCGGTGGAGAGAGAGAGAGAGAGAGAGAGAGAGAGAGAGAGAGAGAGAGAGAGAGAGAGAGAGAGAGAGAGAGAGAGAGAGAGAGAGAGAGAGAGAGAGAGAGAGAGAGAGAGAGAGATAGAGAGAGAGTGAGTGAGAGAGAGAGAGAGAGAGAGAGAGAGAGAGAGAGAGAGAGAGAGAGAGAGAGAGAGAGAGAGAGAGAGAGAGAGAAAGAAAAGACGATCGAAGGGTACAGGCTAAGAATGGAGGGATTCCAAGCACTTGTATCCTGTTACCCTGTTTGTTACAGAGAGGACTCGAGAGGCCGCGGGTAAGCAGAGAGAAAAAGAGAGAAAGAGAGAGAGTGAAAAAGGGAGGAAGAGAGAGAGAGAGAGAGAGAGAGAGAGAGAGAGAAAGAGAGAGAGAGAGGTTGGTTTTGAAGATCGAAGCTGGGTGTCTCGACGACGAGGGCGAGCGGAACGCGGGCGGGGGGTATGTGTGTGAGTTCAGGCGCGGCTCTTTCTCTTCTTTCGAACGTCGGGGTCTCAAATTTACGAGAGGAGGCGTCCGTCTCCGGATGCGTCGATCATGCGGCGCGCACGTTACGCAAATGATAAATATAGCAGCGCGTTCGCGTATCTACTCGTAAACATACGCGAGACGTATATAGAGCGATTCCCGGGACGATTTAACCAAACGACAAGTTTAAACAAGTCGTCGAGTGGAGTCTTCGGTGTTGGGCTCTTATCGCGCTTACATAATCGCCGAGCTTCCATATCGCGGTCATCCCTGCCCCCACAGCTCTCTTGCCCTTGCTTATCGGCTGTGTGAGTCTACGACTTAAGTTGGACGCAAATACGCGATTCGATAAACAGATCGACACGCTTGTCTCTGCCGTATCTTGTCGCGCGGACGCGAGACAGATAGATAGAGAGAGAGAGAGAGAGAGAAAGAGAGAGAAAGAGAGATTCGGGCGAAGTGTGTTTCTCGCAACGATGAAATCCGCGACCCGGGAACGACCCTATCTCGAGTACATATAACACGTACCGACGATAAAATGTCGACGATTGTCGAGATGCAAAACAAATTGACGGCGCCGATACCGCGTGTTGAGAATTGCGTCTCCGCGATAGACCGCGCGCGTTTTCCCAAGTTGGAATTTAGAATGTACTCGTAAATCACTCGCAAGCGCTGATTTTCTGCCTCTGATAATGCCTTTCGGATTGCACGTTTCTACTGTAAATTTCCTTCGTACACGCATCTCTCTCGGTGTCAAATTTTGCTGAACTCGACAAGGTACATATGTCCGCGGGTTATACAGTCTTTTCTGGATGATAAAATCGATTACCTTACTCGCGGTTCCTTCATCTTGAGATTTGAAGGACTTCCTGAAAGAGCCTTCAAATAGCTTTATATATATTTATAAATACTCAATGTTACATCACCGCTCGAATGTTCCATATCTGCATTTAATTTTTATTTTTAATTTAAATTATCGGTATATTAACTATGTAACTACTTCACTTGCAAATAGAGCGTCGAGTAAATATTACACGCGAATAAAAATCGATGGATAAATATAATCAGCATATAACCAAGGTAATGAACGCGTTTCCCTTATTCATAATCTATTTCTTATAGTTATTTCTGTTCAGCATCGCGTTTTCAGACATTTCTCCGATACCGTCGATACTTACTTTATCCTGACGGAATTTCAAGACAAAAGTAGCAAAAAGAGCACTTGTATGCCGAAAAGCTCCAACAGACGCGAAAATATAAATCCTACGCGATAACCAAGCGATAACAAAGCAATAACGATATTATAATAAATGCAACAGCGGAAAATAAAAATTGGACATTGGTACGTTCGGAATTGGACTTTCAACTGAAGGAATATTATTATTACAGTAACGCATA
This sequence comes from Harpegnathos saltator, assembly GCF_003227715.2. NCBI lineage: Eukaryota > Metazoa > Arthropoda > Insecta > Hymenoptera > Formicidae > Harpegnathos > Harpegnathos saltator. The sequence continues at coordinate 66,147 of NW_020230591.1, read as the reverse complement.
TCAGCACTCGTACGAGTGCCTATGGTAAATTTTAAATTTTAACTCTGGCTGCTCACGAAGACTAAACAATTTATGCGTCGTCGTGCGTGCTGTGTATATTATACAGCGATATGAACGCGCATAATGCATGATCAATGCAATTGCGCTATCAGTAAAAACAGAAAAAGCAAAAAAATAGGAAGAAAAACAAACGAGCTGAATTGCACAATCCGGTCGGGATATCGCGCGGCGATGCACGTAACGATAGATTTTCGCTTTTTCTTCTTTTTTTGGCTCCATGAGATACAAACGAGATGCAAAGAGAACAAGAGCAAACATACCTGATACTGAATATCTCGGGGCATCCAGTGGAGCATGGTCCGATATGCACGATGTACCTCGCCTTATCCTCCTCGTTTAATAGCGGCCTAACGAAGATGTCTCCTCGCGGACTGGCGCCCGTCAGCTTGATGTCGTCTCGTCCGATGCACTTTGACACTCGCGATTTTTACTTATCACGCGGCACGATCGCTTCTCAACTCGCGGGAATGTTAACGCGACGCGCACTGTCCATCGGCCGAAATCGAGATAATCAGAGCGCGATCACGACCACCCTAAACGCACGGGATCCAAAATGTCGTCATCACGCTCGAAAAAGGGAGGATAACGCAGCGGGCAAATCAACGCGATACGACACATGTCCGATACTCTACACGGCACTCGCGTCATCTGGTCGACACCGGTTGTGTTCCGTGCAGCGGTGAATTTTACAGTAAAAATAAGAAGCGGCGGCGACACGGCGATTATTGCACCGAGTGAGAATTGATTCTACACCGGCTCGGTCCACTTTGAACACCGCGGTCCGACCATCTTCGAGAAGAAACTGTTGTGTGTGTGCGAATGTACTGTTCACTACCGTAAATTCACTCTCACCGGCACGCCGCGCCGATGCGATGTGACGATCCCCGTTCCGACGCTCTCTCTCTCTCTCTCTCTCTCTCTCTCTCTCTCTCTCTATTATATTTCCCGTTTTCAATATGTCCAACAATGTTCCTCACGCAACAAATGAATGAGAGACAGGCGCGCGCGCGCGCGCGCGCGACGACACATGTCCCGTATCTTAGGTCGCTCGGGATGACTTTGCCGCGCGCGGCCAATAAGCGACACGCGGGCTTCGTTGTACTACGCTGTTTACACTTTTTCCACGCTTGTTTGCGAGGCGCGCGACATCTCGCCGACGCATTCGCGATGCTTACTCACCTCGACGCGGAGGTGACTTCTCGCGGATGAAATGAAGCGAAGAATCCGCGAGAGATCCGGCGGCTCGCGGCAGTCGCGGCTCCGGGCTCGACAAACGCTCCACCCGCGGAATTTAGTGACTCTCGACGAGTTTTCTAAGCAAGCGTAAGAAAAGGATAAATAGCGTGGCGTCGCAGGGGGGCGCCCGCCGCGTATCACGAGTGTCGTACAGCCCGTGGCAAAAATGACGATCGTCGCGTTCTTGTCACTGCTCCTCCGTAGATCGAAGCAGATAGGACGCTTCGGCAGATAGACGAGCGTCAACAGAGAGGAAATAAGAAGCGAGAATGTTGAGTAGAGCGTTACGTCGCGATAAACTATGAATACCATTACCGTGGACAGCGCTCGATGTTCGAGATCTTTCCGACGTCGTAAGATCGCGTGCGTTTCAGGCTTGTCCACCTGGATCGATGACCGTTGAGAATAAACAGCGGTGTCTCCGCGGGCTTCTCGTTTACTTTTCGCGCGGGGAGAAAGACGCGCGTGTGGTGAAAATGAGTATCGCGAGTGTCGCGGAAAACGTGCCGATCGCCTCGCCTCGCCTCGCCTCGCCTCGCGTAGATCGACCAACGCCATTACAGAGCGAGCAGCGCACGTCCGCTTCCGTGCGCTTACGCTTGTAGAGCCCGTGCAGAAAAAGTCGACCTTTCGGAGAATAAACGGCATTTCGCCGCGAATTGCCCCCTCGTCGGGGGCTTTCCGTCGGAAATAAGTCGCATCGCCAGATAAACGAACGAATCGAAAGGGTTCCGAGGAGAACGTACCGGGAGCGGCGAGTACTGTATCGGGCGATCGTTGCGTCACGGCGTTCACCTGTACACAGCAGGCGCTTTCTTTTCTGTGAGTGTGGAAGAAGCGCGAGGGAGAAAGAATGTCGCGCGCGCCTCGAAGACGGGCGTAGAAAAAGTGTAAATAGTCTTGCACCGCCGAGCGTATTGTTGACTGCGCGGCGAGGTCGTCTCACGACGACACGAACGTGTTGTCGCGCCCTCAAACGTTATACGTTCACGTAGTATATTGAGAATATCGTTGGATATACCGAAAACTCTGAACGGTGACGGCTCGCTCGGAGGAGATAGGTTTGCCAGCTGCAAAATGACAATTTCGGGGACATTTTTTAGGTTGAAAAATAGGTTGTTGAGAATTTCAATTAAATTCGACAGATAGAGGGGTAAGACGTGTAAGAGATGTCGTTGCTGCACCTGCAACGAATAAATGTGTGAATTAGGTACCAGCAGAGACAAGTTTGGACATCGATCGTACGATTGATCTTTTTTTTTTCTTTTTTTTTTTTCTTTTACTACACGAATGGTTTCTCAGGTGGCACGTCAAATTTTTCGACCTTATAAATCCCAGTGATTGCTCTCACATTTCTCTCTCTCTCTCTCTCTCTCTCTCTCTCTCTCTCTCTCTCTCTCTCTCTCTCTCTCTCTCTCTCTCTCTCTCTCTCTCTCTCTCTCTCTGGTACCGATTAAAAACGCAAATATTACGATTATAATTTTGTCGAAATTCTGACTTTCCGGCACGAAAAGCTTAGATTCCGAGACACGTGACAAACTTGAAAAAATTCCGGGACAATCCCGGAAATCAAGACCATCTGGCAACTCTACTCGGAGACGATCGCTTCATCTCGCGTAAATCAGTACGGGATAGCACGATGAATAACGTAAGTCCCATCTCGTGTGTTTACGGTCACCGAGCCCGTGCAAAATAAGTTGGTCCTCCCAATGATAAACGAGCATCGGGAGTGTTCTAAGAAACATTTCGAAAACGTCGGACGCGGAGCATCGGAAGATCATCGTCCTATCTGCGCGCGCAAATGAGACGCGCATTTTTTCAGGTTATAGACGACATTTTGAATTCCGTGCGTTCCAAGTTGTCGGACCTGTGCAATTCATTTGGACACCAGTGGCTACTCAAGAGAGACGCAACAGACGGCCGCGTTCGCGGATTCTTCGCTTGTCTTTCGCGAAAAGCGAGTCGTGTCGGAGTAATAAAAGTGGATATCGCGAGTGCCGGGAGTGTCGAAACAAGTGTCGTGATCGCCGAATGGAGAAAGATCGGCCGATCGGCGCGTCGCGTAAATCAGTGAGTGACTTTTCACGACGCAAGTTCGGATTCCGTGCGTTTTCGGTTGTCCCGATCCCATTCCAGAAGGATCGCTCGCGCAAATAATGAACGACGCATCGTCGCATTCGCGGTGCGCTCGTCCGTTTCTCGCTCGAGATAAGTCGCGCCAGGAGTTTCGATCGAAAATATCGCGAGCATCGGCCGGTCGTCATGTCGGGTGGTTAATCTGTGTGCTCGCGATTACGCGCGTTTTACTGCTTCGAGCGACATTGTACATTCCGTGCGACTAGAGTCGCGGTGACATCTTTGGTGCGACGTGCGACGTCCAGAGGGCTGTGGACGTCCTTTTGGATGGATCTTATGGATATCCTTCTTCTCACACACTTTGGAAGATACATATATATCGCATACCGGGTGAGTAATAGGCGAAGGCAAAACGTATCTCACAGATACCGTTAGCTTCGGACGCGAATGCATAATCATCCTTACGAGCTGCAAAGTCTGCGCGCCATATTTATGTCGAACTCGTATTCGGGATCGGCGATTTAGGACCGACAATAGCCTAACTACGAGAGCACGTCGGAAGAGGGTGCCCTTTTTTTTCTTTCTCCCCACGCGAGAACGCAGAAGGCATTCTCGGCAGGCATAATCGGAACGCGAGCCAGAGGGGGAATTACGGATAAAAGACGCCACCGTCAGCAATAAAGAAGTAGCTGTATAATCTCGTCCCGGCCGAAGGTATAATGTACTTACAATTAGGTATCCCTTCGCGTTGTATTTGCTTTCATTGCTCTCTCCTTCTCTCTTTATCGTTCTCCCCCTTTTATCTTCCCTCGCTCCCCTAGCTTTCTCCAAACAAATTTCTCTCTCTCTCTCTCTCTCTCTCTCTCTCTCTCTCTTCCTTCCTCCCTCTCTTTCACGCTCGGCAACCCTCTATATATCCCTCCACCATTTATGCTTTAATCAGCAACGCAGTCGAGGTTAAGGGATCTTCCCTGACGCGATGACCCCCTAGAAATCCCCAGAGCGTCCCTTTTCCTTCTCTCACCCGCGCGTGTACATACATACAAACATACGAAGTAGCGAGAAGTAAACGAGGAAGCGGACAGATTTCGCTCTTCGGGGTGGAAATTTTCTTGCCTCTCGTTAGGAAAGCTCGAACGAGCGAGCGAGAGCGAGAGAGAGAGAGAGAGAGAGAGAGAGAGAGAGAGAGAGAGAGAGAGAGAGAGAAAGAGAGAGAAACACGGGCGCGTTCCGTGTCTCGGAAGGAATAAAGGAAACAACGTCGTCGACGACGACGACGACGACGACGTCGACGACGGATAAAGTCGGGAAAGCGGTGTCCGGCAGGCAAAAAGATCCGTCGTCGCAATTAAATCGCTCCGATGATGTCACGGTCGCGTTAATCGTCGAAGCGCGGAAACATCGCGCGAAGGCCGGGCGCGTTCGACACGGCCGTTAATTCGCCGCCGAGCGCGTAAGTGGATCTTCAGTCGCGCACGATCAAAGCGACTCGAGCAAGCACGAGTGTCGTTCGATCGGCGATCGAGCATCACGAGCGGTGCACGTTGTAAGAGAGTTGGGCGAGGGGCGGCAGTTTTGCATTCCGGTATCGCCTCGCGCGCTTTATTAGCGGACCTGGCGAGCGCGATGCGCCAATGGTTGTACCGGTATAATTACTCCGTTTTCCACGCTCGAACGGCCATGATCTTTTCATGCGACGGGCTGCCCCCGAAGAAATGTCTTTTCTTCTTTTTCGCGATGGAGCGAAAACGAAGACGATGACGACGACGACAACGACGACGATTCGCCGGCGTTCGTAATACGCCGCTCGCCACGGGTCACGCTCCGCTCGTTTTGACTGTTCGCCACGCTCCACGGCGCAATAAATCATTTCGCGGAACCGTTCGACCGGAAACCGATTTCGTACGCTACGCTCATCGCCGCGGCTGTCGTTGTCGATGACGACGACGACGACGACGGTGGCGGCGGCGGCGGCGGCGGCGGCGGCGGCGGCGAAGACGACGAAGAAGCAGCAACGGCGGCGATATATTTGACGTTCCTACCGAGCGAGAAATAATTCCGCCGTTCCTCTTGACGTGAGCGCGCGCGCGCTGAACGGCCGCGAAACAAATTTCTTGGCCGACCGCCAAGAATCATCGTGGATCGGCCGCGGTTTACCCATCTTCTTCTGCCTCTTTATTCGTCGAGTATCTCGTCCGGGACGATATCCGTCGCTCGCGCGCGCGCGCGCGCGTGCGACGTACGGGAGGATTTTGCGGGGTCGATCGGTCGGTCGTGTCGCGAATAGAAATCGCTGAGTGTAAAAAAGGAAGCATTTCGAAAAGGTACATTAGACGGTCGAGCGAGTCGGAGCGAAAATTCTGAAATATTTACGAGCAGATTGTAGGATCTGCAAACTGTCGCGGGTATACCTAGCCGTTCGATCGTAGCCATTCGGCGGACATAAATTTCGTGATATAAGCGCGCTCCGGGGGTATAAGGTTTTTACGTCTTTGTGTACGCGCGAGAACTAAAAGGAGAGTCGAGGCGTGGCGCGGCGCGGCGCGGCGCGGTACGGCTTTTTGCTGGCGAAGGGTTCGACGGGGGAAGCGGAGCGAGGCAAATGCCAAAAGTGGCGGCAGAGCGACGGCGACGAAAGAAAAGCGGTGCGTTCGATCGTAAAAACTTCTCGACGCCGCTTCTTCGATTCCCCTTTCATCGTGCGTAAAGCGCGCCAGATTTTCCCAAAGCGGTTGAACGAACGGTCTCGCTCGTGCGCGCGCGCGCTTGAATATTTAATAAAGGAATTTCGCGAAAGGACCATCGTGCGCCCCCTACTGCGCTGTTATGTCTTTAGAAATCGGTCGGTCCCTTCACAAATCGTCCGGCCGCCTCTCGCGCGCGCGTATCGTTAATTCGCGCGCATTGTCGTCGCGCGTAGACGCAAGACGTGTTGCGAAAAGGCGCGCTCGTGGCCACGAGGGAGAGACGTGTATTGTCGAACTCACGGTCGTAGGCGAGAACGATAGTCGACTAGAACGATCGATACCGATCGGCGGTTTAGTTTAACAAATATAACACGGAGCGCGCGCGCGCGCGCGCGCGAGAATGTTGCGAGGAACGAGCACGGCGAACGCGAAGCACGAAACACGAACACGCTTCCTTTGCCGCGCCGTCGTTGTCGACGACCTGGCGGCAATGACGGCGCCTCGGCCGATCGGCCAGAGGAAAACCGGCCGTACGATTAAAACACCGACATAGAACGATGCAGCGTCGCGTTGCGCCGCGCTGCACCTCGTCTCGTCTCGTCTCGTCCTGTCTCGTCTCACCTCGTCTCGTCGGCGGATAGTCGGAGGTCCGAGAGCTTCCCGAGGGTTAATTAAAACCTCTCTAATTATTTATAAACAGTCATTTCTTTTTGCCGCCCGATAATAAACGCGTAATGCTCGCACCGCCAGCGGATTTGTCGGCTCGCGTCAGCGGCATCGCGCGATTGGCCGACGCGCCGACGATCGTTCGAGTCCGCGCGGACTTGATCCCTACGCTCGTCCTCGTCGTACCCGTGACTCTCTCGTACCGTCGCGTCGTCGTTCTCGCTTTCTCTCTCGCAGCCCCTTGCTCTCACCGCCGCCGCCGCTGCTGCTGCTGCCGCCGCTGCCGCTGCCGCCGCCGCCGCCGCCGCTGCTGCCGCCACCACCACCGCCACCACCACCACCACCACCGCTGCCGCCGCCGCCGCCGCCGAGCTCGTTCGAGCGCTCGAGCGGGCTCGGTCTACCGGCGCGTAATCTGTAAATCCTCGAGCGTAGAGAGAGAGAACGTACAAGTCCGGTAAGTTGCTCGAACGGAATCCTCGTTCTCTTACTTCTCCACCTTCTCCTCCACTTCGTCCTCTTCCTCCTCCTCCTCTTCTCCCTCTGCCCTCCTCTTTCTACCTTACTTCCTTCCTTCCTCCGCGGCGCGTCTTCCACCACCGCCGCCGTCGTCGTCGTATCTCCCCGTTGGCGGCGGCGGTGGCGGCGGCGCGCTCTTCCTTCCGTGCTTCGCGACCGACCCTCTTCAACTTCATCCTCCGTGCGAGCACGCTTGCCTCTCATCCCTCGCGAACTCCCTATCTCTCGACTCCGAGAGCCGGTGCCCACTCGAAGGAGGAAGTAGGGGATTTCTTTCAGCGCCGACAAAAACCTCGCTTCGCTGCCCAATATTGATTCGCGCTTTAATCCGTCGGGAAAGATAGAGAGACATTCCCTTAGCCAGCCTTCCGAGATAGGGTGGGTTTCTTCTTTCCGTGATCTAGTCTTTTTCTCTCTCTCTCTTTCTCTCTCTCTCTCTCTCTCTCTCTCTCTTTTTCTCTCTCCTTTCGCTACGCTCGGTTTTCCATCGTCCGCGTCGTTGCTGTTACTCGTCGTCGTCGTCATCGACAAAATAAACCGCCGCCAATGGCCTGCGGTATAAGTAATAACCACGTTCGAAAGGAGGAGAAAGACGATATCGCGAGGACGGCATCTGGCGTAAGGACGTGTGTGCAACGAGGGTTCCCGGGGAGGAAATACAACGCCGTAATTTAGTAGTTATGGATACGGTCCGATACCCGAACCCGACGACCTTAATTCGATAGGATCGCGGAGGCCGGCCTTTTTCAATTAGTGCCGTGTCCCTTTGTTCCGCTCGAGCGTTTGCTCTCCCCCGCTTCTCTCCGCTTGGTCTCGCTCACGCCACGATATTCCTTTCCGCGTTACTCGTTTTAGCCGCGGATAAACTAATGAATTCTGATATCCGCGCGCCTGCGTTACACGCAAGGCACCGGTCGAACGCGCCGATTGGGAGCCGATTGGGAGCCGATTGGAGGCGGTTGGAGCTCGAACGAAGCCAAGTTTCGGCGGGTATTATGGAGATATCTTAATTTCGCATTAGTAATCGTCGCATATATGCGCGCGCGCGCATACTCGCGATCGGATCGCGACACTTATCGGATTTGTCGGCGGCTGCAGCCAAGTATCGATATAGTACGCGCAGCGTGTTTGCCGAGCACTTATTTCCAGTATAATGCTCGGCGGCGTTTGCGTCAGCTCGGCGAGGCGCGAGGCGATACAAATTGCGCGGTCCAATTGAATAATCCGCGAGAATCGCATCTCTCTTCCGTGGCAGCTTCGTTCGTCGCAGCTCTCGCAGGCGGTAATACAAATTTAAGGAAACACCCGCGGCGTCCCCGGAGCCGTGGGATGAGGGGGAGCGGCGGGTGGCGGGGAACGGTGGCGGCGGAGGCATGGAAAAAAGGTGGGAGAGGAGGAGAAAATGGAAAAGGATCGTGTGCGCGCGAGCAATGAAAAATAATAGCGGGCCACCGCCCTCGTCGTTTCCCTCTTACATCCCGTCGAGGAAAAAGCTGCAGGAGCGAGTGAGAGAGAGAGAGAGAGAGAGAGAAACGACGAGAGTGGAAGAGGAGCTCCCAGCGCCGCGCCCTTTAATCTTCGCTTTAAGTCACGAACCGTTTCGCGACTTTAGCGCGAAATGAAAAATTCATTTCCACCGAGACGATGACACGAGATACGCGCCACCTCCTTCTCCTCCTACCTGTCTCTCGTTCTTTCTTTTGCGCACTCGCTCGCTCGCTCGCTCGTTCGTTTCTCCGCTCGCTTCTTAATGCCCCCCCCACCAGTCCATCGGCGCTCTCGTGGAATTCATTAGGGTAGCCTCGCGAGAGAGCGTGAACAATCGTCTCGAAACCGTTCGATTCACGTAATTCGCGCGAGTTCGGTGTTCCGAGGCGCGCGCGTGAATGCCGCGCGTTTCGCCGTGAAAAATTATGCCGAAAAATCTCCTGAAGCGCGTTTCCTGCGCTTATCCGCGATCGAACTCGTTGAAAATTCAAACCTTTAGCAAATAACAGCGCCGCGCGCCGCTCTCGAGCTCCACCTTTCTTTCCTCGCCTCGCTCGTTCGTTGGAGCGCGCGCTCACACGCGCGCGCGAGCCTTACGTAAGGGAGAGCCGACATTAATTATTTCCCACGGAAGGCGATTACGCGTCGCTTCGTGCCGCGCGATTTTATCGGCCGTACGACTGGATCGCTATATTTTCCTCGGCGCGATCGCGCGGTGTGCGACCGCGCGCGCGCGCGAGAGAGAGACTCTCCCGCCGTGCATACGTCGCGGGATTTGCATGCGACGGCGTTATGCGCCAGATAACGAGCGTATTGCATCGAGCGCATACGCGAGCATTAATACGCGACCGCGATACAGCGCGCACGGAGGTCGATTCGTGCCGACTTTAGCGCGGGGAAAAATTTAACACATGCCCGAAGAGAGGCCGCGTCTGTGCATTTACGTGGTCGCGCGCGCGACATAGTCGCTCAGGCGGAATCGCGCTCGCTTATCGGGCGAGATCTCGTTAATAACCCCCATTCCATTCTCGTGATTATCGCTGGCCCATGAGAAGAAAAGGAGAGAGAGAGAGAGAGAACAAGAGAGAGAGAGGGAGAGTGAGCGAAAAATACAGGGAAGGGAAAAACGCGGATGAAGGAAAATGGAATACCGAGCGTCATCGAGCGCAAGAGAACGGCATCTTAATGAAAGTCTCTCGTTAATATGAAAAAGGTGGGAACCTTACAGTATACAATACCGCACGCTTGTTTATTTGTGGGATCGTGCAAACGTGCGTTAGAACGGACAATTGCGATAATCACGTGTAACAGAGTATTACTCGTGTTAAATTGAATACAGCGGTAGAGTGAAAAGCAGAAAACGTCCAGAGAATGAAAGAATGAGACAGAGATAGAGGGAGAGAGAGAGAGAGAGAGGGGGGGGGGAAGGGAATCGGAACACCGAGATGAACGACTAACAATCGTGTCAGAGAGGCGAAATAATTAGTACCGGTCTGAACCCCGCAGTTCCCGTCCGATCGCCGCGCCGGCTCTGCGTTGCACGCTCTCTCGCACGGTGTTGTCTTATGCAGATGCAGATGCAGGCGGAACGTATTAACGTCAGGTACCTACAAACTTGCCCTCGCCACCGCGCGTACCTTCGCGCGTGCATATGGCTTTAATGGATGTAATACATAACCGCGCGCAAGCGTCTACCCAGCGAGAGTATCGATACCGGCTGTACGTATCTACGTACGTGCACACCTCGGCGTACGAGCTTACGTGCATGTGGATGCAACGTACGTGTGTATATATATATATATATAGATATATGTGTGTGTATATATATGTATACATATATATATATATATATATACACATGTATCTTTGACGTTTCTCTAATAACTCCGCGTGCAAGCCGGGGGTCTATCGAGTCGCCGTGTAAAGCGATTTCTTCGTCGAACCACCGACGGGGCCGCGCGGGGCGGACCGTTTAATTTCCAGGTACGAGAGCCGCGCTGTACTTACTAAATTTCACGGATCATTAGTAGCCGAGTTATAATTAGGAGGTGATTCTCGACGAGCGCGCGCATGTTATTATTGGCTCCGATAGGCACACGTGCGTTCGCAACGCGCCGCGCCGAGCGTTCGTGATTTCATCGCGTAAACTCGATATGAGACACGACGACGTGTCTCGGGGAGAGCGCGTGAATTAAAGGAAGAGAGCGGAGGGTACCTTCGGCTAGATGATAGTTATTACGCGCGGAGGAGCCTTATCGTGCCTCCTTCCCTCCTTCCCTACTCCCTCTCCCTCTCCCTCTCTCTCTCTCTCTCTATCTCACTCTATTCCGCTCCCTCTCCGCCTCTCGTCTCCATCGCGAGAGAGCGAGCATCCTCGGCTGCGGTTAACCCGGATCTCGCACCTCGCCGTTCTGAAAACCGCCTCTAAACGCGAGGGCGTGTGTACGCTCCGGTATCGAATTTCGATTCCGATGCTCGATTGCCTGTACGCTCGACATCCCCAACTTGCCGGCTAGAGTTTCTCGAGGACCTCTCTCGTTATTTACTGTCATCCGGCCCGGCTACTTCTTCCTCCCTCTCTCGTTTCGTCTCTGTATCTCGCGCGCTCGCTCGCTCGCCTCGCATTCTGCCTCTGCCCCTGTCACGAGGGGTCGGACAACAGATAGCATGAGGAACCGAGGAAAGAGGATGACTCTCGAAAACCCAGTCGAAAGCTGTTCCCACCGCGCTCGCGTGCAGATGTCGAATTATCTCCGACCTAACGGAACATTTTCCGAGAATCGAGACGTAATTTTGTGTAAGACGATTAATTGTCGCGCTTCTCTCCTCTCCGACGTGACGCATGATGATAATGATAATAATAATAATAATAATAATAATCGATCGCGTGGCGGCCGAGGTGGCGTGCACTTTGTGAAAACAACGACGCGCGGACGATGAAAATTTCACGGTTTACCGGACTCCTCTCGCAATCGCTCGCTCGCTCGCTCGCTCGCGCGTGCGACGCCGCTCCTAAATTTCTCGCTACGGCGCGTCTGCGTTTTAACGGCGATTTATCGGCTCCTACATCGACGCGTTATGCATCATCGGAGTTGCGCTTTTCTGCCGCGCCGCTTGATCGAAGATAAACGGCGCATTGTCTCGTGCCGGCTCGGCACGCCGACACCACGCGAGGATCGGCTCGTTGCTGAAGGAGGCGATAGTTGTTCTTACAGGCGCACTCCGTATGCAGATAGGCGGGCGAGCGAGCGAGCGCGCCCTGTGTGCGCCGGGGCTCCCATTATGCTCGCTCGAAGGACTTGCCGGTGAAGCGTAGGTCCGTCTCGTCGTAGGTGCCTGCGCCAGCTCCGTTGTTATGCCAAGTGACAAGCCATTGTCGCGACGAGAGCTGACATTTTCCGATCGTTATCGCGCCGCCGCGAGCGAAAGTGCCACCGACAGGCGGCGGCCGTTGTTTCCGCGGAAAGTCAGTAGTGCGTTCAACGGAAGCGCGCCGTCCTACGCGAGAGAGAGAGAGAGAGAGAGAGAGAGAGAGAGAGAGAGAGAGAGAGAGAGACACGCAGATTCCGCTAGTTCTCAGGCCTCTTCGTTCCCTCGCCGCTTCTCTTTGAGAAATTAATGATTAAAAGTCATGGGGGCGATAGGTTGTTTTATTATACCGCGTACACGCCGAGCGGCGTGTACCCTTCGAGGAATTGCTGCAACATCCGTAAGAGCTTTTGCACAGAGGGAACTTTGAGGCCAGCCTCCTCCGAGACGGGGATAGTTAAGAGCAATCATCGTGCCCAGCCGACTGTCTGAGCGACACTCGCTCGGTCTCGCCGAAAACTCGTCGGGCGAAATTACGCGAGTCGCGCTCGGAGCCGCTTTAACGCGCCTTTGGCGAACCGCGCGTCGCGAATGGAAGAGCAGGGCGTGTGGTGAAAAAGAAAGAAAGATGAAGAGGGAGACGATCCACAGGGCGGATGGATAGATCGTCGGATCGTGCGCGAAAGAGAGAGAGAGAGAGAGAGAGAGAGGGAGAGAGAGAGAGAGAGAGAGAGAGCTACGCGGGGGACAGAGCCGAGAAAAAAGGGCGATAAATTAGCGGGCTTGCGTACTCGGCGGCGCCCATTACGCTAACGTAGCCGACTGTTATTAAGTCACCGGCCGTCGCCGATGGTTATGAACGACCTTCCGCGCTCGTGGATAATAATGACGCCGCGTAGCGCCACGATGTGGATAATAATAACGCAATAGACCGTGCGATGGTTAACCGGGGGGGAATAAAGGGAGGGACGTTCGGAAAAACCGCTCGGGGAGGAGAGAGCGTTAAGAGCGACGGCCGGAGAGTATAGCAAGGGGAGCGCCGAGCACCGAGCGACGAGTCCTCGAATACGATCGCGTTGCTAACGAAACGTCGGGGCCGCGAGCGAAGTCGACGTGGCTCGAGAGGCCGAGGGGACGCTCGATGATGTGCGGCGGTCATGGTTCCGGTGCGATTTGTTTACCCCGTAAATATACGAGACCGATCGAGTGGGATGGGCGCGCTCGGTTGTCTCGCGCAGAGGAACGCTCGGTCGCGACCTCCCCGAGTGCTAATTGCCGCCGCTGAAAGTTGCGCGTAGCTAAACTTTGCACAGCCAAGAGAGAGTTCCTTGTCTTTCGCTTGGGAAGAAATGTTTCTTCGACTCGAAGTCATTTTTGATAAGGCGGAGTCGGCTTCTCTCTCTCTCTCTTTCTCTCTCTCTCTCTCTCTCTCTCTCTCTCTCTCTCTCTCTCTCTCCCCCTTTCTCTCCCTCTCGCTCTCCAGGTTGGTCGAGGAATCTGACGTTAATGGTCGATACCGCAAGAGAGGAACGAGCAAGAAGTCGCGTCACACAACGAACAGCCGCGCTCTTAAGTGTCATCGACGGCGAGGAATTTCGGTAGCAATGGACGCGAATTTACGATCGGCCCGGCGCTGAGACTTCGATGAATGCGCGCAGGCGATATCGAGCGCGACACACGAACTCTTAATTATGCATATACGCGCGCGATAACGCGCGTCGCGTAATGCGTTATAATATCGGCGACTACAGACATTTAATAGGAGTAGCCATCGATAAACGATCCTCGTTCTCTTCTCCTGCTGCCCCTCGTCGTCGTCGTCGTCGTCGTCGTCGTCGCCGCCGTCGCCGTCGCCTTCGTCATTTGAGATTTCCACGTCGTAACGCGGCACGACCGGTCAGCGCCGACAGACTGCCGACACGGCCGACGAATAATTATTCGTCACGCATGCTCGACCACGTTAATCGTCCCGCGCCGCCTTACGGCTTTTGACTGGCTTACGACCTCGCGTACGCGGGACCTCGTGCGGCGAGAGAAGCGTGTCTCTCGAGTCCGGATCGAGCGGTTAAAGCGGATTATGTGCTCTCGTGTATAATTCGCGGCTCGAAACTGACTCTGTCTTCTCCTTCCCTTCCCCCCCCCTCTCTCTCTCTCTCTCTCTCTCTTTTTCTCGCCGCTCTGACGCCACGTCGATTACGTCCATATTGCTCGGAGATAACTTCCGGCGTTTTCGGCGATCTCGTCGAGGTTCCCTCGCCGTAATCACAAGCTGTAACACTGGCGCGTCGGACGATCCCGAGGTAAAACTACGGGCTCTCCCAAGGCGCGCATACCGACGTCGAGTCGCCTAGTCGTCTAGTCGCCGCCGCCGCAATTGCGTCTAATTAGCCGCTCGGCCGCGCGCGGAATTGAATTTCAATCGTCGTAATTCGCTGATTCGCCTCGTGCGTGCGTGCAACGCGCGGCGCAGCGTTGCGCCGCACGAAAGTGGCCGGCTGATGGTGCAAGGGCGAACGAACGAACGGAACGGAATGGAACGAAGACCGGAGAAGAAGGACGTGCGAGCGAACGGACGGACGGCTAAAGGCACGACTGAGAAGAAGCGATTCTCGTCATCGTGGCCGGCCTTTTACGGTCCCCAGGCATGAGTCGTTACAGTCGCGATTGCGATTGCCGTCTGCCTGGGCCTCGGTTGCGCGATGCCAGCGAGCGAGCAGCGCGGCCCGTAATCGCGAGCCTCGGCTAATTAAACGTCGACGAGCGATCGTTAACGATCCGCCGCGCCTCGTCGTTGAAGATCGCGTTGGAATGTCGAAGCGTGTCACGGCTGCCGCGCCGTTGCGTCCGATCGGCGTCTGATCGCCGCGCCGTCGTCGAGATTAACGCGACTGTAATCGTGTATTACGCGCGTCACACCGGCACGATGCGTTACTTCTCCTTCGATGCGAATGCGACTTTGTTGCTCGTTTATGAGATTGTGGGATGGCACGCGGCTTCTATCCATATCTCTCCCTCTCTCTCTCTCTCTCTCTCTCTCTCTCTCTCACCCTCCCTCTGTCTCTGGAAATCGAGCCCCTGTCAGTCCAATAAAAAAGAGACTCGAGGACGCGAGGGACAGGTCGCGCGTCCGGGCGGACGACGTGCGCGGAAAGAGAACCTAATCTCGGTAACAACTGCAACGGAGGCAACAAAGGACAACGGAGGCAGGCAAGGGTGGGTCGGTCCCCGCGCGACGGCACCGTGGATGGATTTATTTAAGGGCGTGTATTCGGCGGGAGATACAATAGCGGGATACGACACACGATGGCCGGACAAGCTGGACGAAGGGAGACGGAAAGAGAGACGGAAAAGCGGGAAAGAAAGAGAGGAAAGGATACGTAGCGAGAAGGGATGATCGCCGAGCTGTAGCCGAAGGTTTATGGCCGACATCTGCGGCCAGTTTTGACCCCCCGTTGGCGTGACGAAACACCGAACGGCAGATAGGGCAAGGGTGCTTTAAGGGCACTAACTGGCTGAGGGGTGAGCGTCGCGCCGCCCGGCTCTGTCGCTGCTCTTGGCTGCCGCTGAAGAGCTCGAGAGGACACGGTCGTGGCGACCCCGAGAACTACGCGGCAAATCGACCGTTAAAAACCTTCCATGGTCTGCGAGTATAATTCTGTTAGTCGTTTCACCCTCCCTCCCGCCCTTCCTGCCCGCCTCCCCACGGTGCCACACCGCAGCTCGACGACCGTAACGAAATCGTATCCTCCTCGGCATCATTATCGTCGCGGTGGAATCCTCATCTTCCTCATAATCCCCGTCCTTATCCTCATCTTCGTCGTCGCCATCGCCGTGGTCGTCGTCGTCGTCGTCGTTGTCGTCGTCGTCGTCGTCGTCGTCGTCGTCGTCGTCGTCGTCGTCGTCGTCGTCGTCGTCGTCGTCGTCGTCGTCGTCGTCGTCGTCGTCATCGTCATCGTCGCGATTTTGCTCCTTCACTTCCTTCGACTCAAGTCTGCGCGAACGACAGTTTGTCTGTTTGTTTTCCACGAGAGAAATTCGGCTTTTCAGTCCGGCCCGATTTTCGTAAATGAACGTCGAAATTTCTGGGGTTGCGTCCTTCAGAGTGTTCTCGGTATTTTTTGCTCGCATTGTGGCTCGATGAGTTTTCCGAATACATTCATAATCTTCGGTTGTAAAGTGAGAAAGAAAGAGAGAGAAGGAGAGAGAGAGAGAGAGAGAGAGAGAGAGAGAGAGAGAGAGAGAGAGAGAGAGAGAGAGAGAGAGGAGAGGAAGAAGGGAAGACACTTCCTTGGAAATAGCACGGTACATCGGGAATAACGATAATTATTTATGAACATCGCAACGTATCGATGTTGCGATATCGGTGGTACAGACCGAGGAGAATGACTATCCGGGGAGGAAAAATCGATTACCGCGTTTATCCATGTATAGCAACCTCGATTATAGCGACCATCTTACCGTCTCCGCTAAAGGTCTTAAATTATCCGCGGCACTAATATCTCGTTAGTCGATTTAGCCCCGCGCGGCTGACCTAAAATCGAATTTTAAGCCAACCTCGCGCGACGTTCATTTTAATTAATTAAGTTTCGTTCCAATTTAAATGCGCTCTATTACGCGTTTAGCCGCGGGCGTCTCGGCCGCGACAATAATAATGCTTTCTTTTTCGCGCTGACATTAATATCGCGCTCTGTAATTTCTTCTTCCTGCTGCTATTAAAGTTGAAATGACGGCGAATTACTTTTTTTTCATTTTTCCTCTCCATGCCCCTGCCCCCTCTCTCTCTCTCTCTCTCTCTCTCTCTCTCTCTTTCTCTTTTTATACGGTTACCGAGAATACACTTTGTTCCTCCACAAAAGGTTTCAATTAAGGAAGTTACTCGGCGCGGTGAAAAATGTCTAGTCGCGGTCGAGCCCGTGTAGCTTTACAAATGTGCATTACGCGCGGCTTCTCTCTCTCTCTCTCTCTCCCTCTCGCGAGCGCGCGCGCGCGCGCGCGCGCGTGCTCGCTCGCCCGCTCGCTCGCTCGCTCTCTCACTCTCTGCGAGTGCATGGCAAATGCACCGGCGGTGCACACTGAGAGACCACTATATTCGAGCACGCGTTACACGCTGCGAGTACACGTGTATCACGTCCTGTATGCGGTGGATGTGGGCCAATGGCGTCGAGCACAAGGGCGATGTTATTTGATTATCGCGCCCTTGCGCTGCCCAACCGCTACGCGGCTAACAAAGGACGCGACGAGCGGCGAGGAATCATTGCCGAACGTAAATTCACGTTCAAGGTATTGTCCTTGTGCGCATCGAAACATTTCCGACATTTCGCCGCGTTTCGTCGTGTCGCGAGTGCAATATCGCCGCCAGAAGCAACCTTCGCAACGTTCGGTTTCTCCGCACAATGGTGAAAAAAGAAAACGCGGTCTTAGAGACGCGCGACGTCAGAGACGTCGCGTTTGCGAAAGCGGCGCTCGGGGACTGGCGCGAGCGTCGTCGTCGTCGTCGTCGTCGTCGTCGTCGTCGTGGCCTCGCGGCGTTCGCCGAGGATCATAATCGTCGCGAATTTCGCCAGTTACCGAGCAGATAATCGAGGAAAGAAGGGGCATTCCCACGCCAGTGCGCCGCGCGCTGTAAAGCGGGTAATAATGCTTGGCTTGTCCAGTCTCATTAATTAATCCTCCTCCGTGGAGGAGAAAAAGAAACACCGCGACGAGAAGCGAAGCGAGGCGAGCAGACGGTGCGACGAGGAGAGAAGGGCGGGAGGAAAGGAACAAGTGAGATATAGGGAGGGAAAGAGAGTATAAGAGATAGAGATAGAGAGAGAGAGAGATAGAGATAGAGAGAGAGATAGAGAGAGAGAGAGAGAGAGAGAGAGAGAGAGAGAGAGAGAGAGAGAGAGAGAGAGAGAGAGAGAGAGAGAGAGAGAGAGAGAGAGAGTGAGCGGGAGAGCGGGAGAGAGATGGGACGATGCCTGCGCTTCCTCGGGATATCTGGTCTCGGGCCTGATCCATAAATACACTTCGCCGTGTTAATTCCGTGTGCCGACCAAGGGGCCGAGCAACTACCGGTATTAACCGAGTCCACGACACGCGGTTACACCACGAGGAGTAGGAAGACGCGCGGGATACAGCGCGCGAGGGAGAAGAGAACGACGGTGGCGGCGGCGGTGACGGCGGCGGCGGTGGTGGCGGAGAAGGGAGGGATAATCTCGAGCCTGGCCGTCCCACGTTGGCTGCAATTTGTCTTCGGGCGTCGGATAAAACGTCAACGGCGGTGTGTTATTTGTAATTTGGATAACGGTACCGTCGCCGCCGCCGCCGCCGCCGACGCCGTCGTCGCCGCTGCCGCCGCCAGAATCGCGGAAGGCATTTGTCAGCCGTTCTCGGAGTCGCTTTGAAGCGAAACGTAAGCGGCAACCTAATATTTCGCCGAAAGCGCCGCCGGCCGACCGATCGCCTCGTCGTCGTCGTCGTCGTCGTCGTCTTTTCCGCGACGACTCGAGCGAAGTAGCTCGGCCGATCGGCGAAATATTAATCAAAGGGGCTGTGCTCTCTCTCTCTCTCTCTCTCTCTCTCTCTCTCTCCTCGTCGTCTTCGTCGATTGCCCGCGCGCGCGCGAGTCAAGTCATCACTTGATGGAGTGCGCGCGCGAGGGTTGCTTAACAATTCGATTAGGGATAATATCGGGCTAGAACACTCCGCGCGACGAATGACGAAGGGGCGGATTACGCGCGGCTCGAGTCTCCCCGAGAGTCGCTTCTCGACTTTACGGTCTGTTGCGCGCTGCCACGAGGAAACGATCGCAACGGGAACGTATCGTTTTATCCGCTTCCCGCTCGTTACGTTTCACCGTCGCGCATTGACAACGATGATTTCGGCAATCAATTAGGTCTGCAGTCATCATTCATCGGTCTTTACGTCGATCTTTCTTTTTTTTTTCTCGCTCTCGCGCGTATCGGGATATACACGATTCGTTAATTATTCGTCGGGACGATAATTAAAATTAATTCCCCGACGCGTATCACGGCGGAGCAGTTGTTTGGTGTATTTGCATAATGGAAAAATGTCTGTACAATAAAATTCCACATTCCACTAAGCTACAGCGCGCGCGCGCGCGCGGGTATATGTGTGCGCGCGCGTAGGTATGTGTGCGCGAGTGCGGTTAGTAGCAGTGATTCGGCATTTAGTTATTTTCAATCTGTCCCGAGTGCGCGCGTGCACGCCGGTCCGAGAGCAAAAATATTAACGAGAGTGCTCGCGGAGCGCTCCGTCATTCTCGCAAATCTCCGCGCGCTGGCAAGAAGAGATCTCGTTCGCGCATAAGTCGCCTTGTGGGCCTCCTTTGAGTCGCTTCTCTCTCGTCCCTTCCTCTCTTCCGGGAGGGACGAGTAAAACCGACTTCTCCGGTCACGCGGGCAGTCCTCTCTCACTCCGCCGATAACGATTAATTAAAGTAGCATTCGCCGAGAGCGAGAGCGGCGGTCGAGTCGGCGAATAGTTACGTTCCTTGATACGCGCGAATTATCTCTCCCGTCGAGAGACGAACGAGGGCCCTCGGAGAGAATCAGCAGATGGGAGGGCGAGGCTCGATGTAAAAACGAGTGAGAGGAGCAAAAAGAGACGAAAAAAGATAAATATCCCGCTTCTTATATCCGGTGCCGACGTTTTCGCATGGATGTATAATCCGACCGGAGGGATAATTTGGCGAATCTATCGAGCCGTTTCGAGGGATATCGCGCAGGAAGTCGGCGCAGCGGCCGGCGTGACCGTCGCGGTCGCCGCGGGTTGAGAGCACCGGCGCGGTTAACCGCGGTAACCGCAGCGACCGGTTCGGAGCCGCCTGCCGGCGCGGCGCGGTGCGGTGCGGAGCGGTGCGGTGCGGTGCGCGGTGCAGCGGCCGCCTCGCGTGGCGTCTCGCTCGTCGGCGCTTTTCGCGGCATATGGCGCTCTCCCTCTCACTCAGCTCGCGCCTCCTCCGTCTCCGTCGCTCTCGCGGATACACTCTAGCGTCCTCCTTCTCCTCCTCGCGTTTCCTTCCTTCCAATTCTCCTGACCGTTCGGTGTACACCGGAGCCGAGCTGCGCCGAACCGCGCCGAGGACACGTAGAGGTATCCACCATCGGCGAGGGAACACGCAAAGCGGCAAGGCAGGCAGGCAGGCAGGCAGGCAGGCAGGCAGGCAAGTTGGCGAGGCGAGGCGGCTTCGCGTAAACCGCAGCCGACCAAGCGCGACCGACAGCTTCGCCAACACTCCGCGGCACTGCCTTATATTCCTTCTCGCCCCCGTGAAAACAAGATAAAGAGCCGGTATACGAGCAGAATAGATGATGACGATGACGATGACGATGGCGATGATGTTGACGACGACGACGACGACGACGACGACGACGACGACGTCGTCGCGTCGTAGCGAATTACGCGAAAAGCGCACGCGGTTCTTGACGCGATCAACGGAACCGCGAGTTTCGTCGTGTACTTATTACATTTCATTAGGGAAACCTCTCTCTCTCTCTCTCTCTCTCTCTCTCTCTCTCTCTCTCTCTCTCTCTCTCTTCCTCCCCTCTTTCTCTTTTGTCCCCTCGGCACGCACACTGGTACGCGCCAAGGGCGCAGGGGAACGAGACGACGCGCATACGCGTATTACCCATCCCGCGTTCCGCGAAGCATGACAATGGGCTTTTCTAATCCTCCTTTGGATTAAGGGTCGAAAGCAGGCAGGGATGGTTGCACGACGCGGCTCGGCTCGGCTCGACTCGACGCGACGCGGCGCGACGCGACGCGACGCGGTGCGCGGCAGCGGCGGGGCGAGAGAGCTCCAGGTAATGGGATCGACGTTTCGTTATGTTACTTTTCCATTCTCATCCTCGGCCTCTATACTCTAGTCGTCCCGGCCTCCTTTCCCGACCCATCCCACGCAACCCCGACTGCACCCAGACTGCCTTCGGTGTCTCGGTTCGTAGGATCCATCCTACAGCTCCCTCCTCCTCTTTCTCCTCCTCCTCCTTCTCCTCCTTCCTCCTCCTCCTCCTCCTCCTCCTCCTCCTGCACCTCCATCTCCTCTCTCTTCTGGCTCTTTCTCCTCTTCCACCTCGCTCGCCCCCGTCCGTCCGTCCCTCCCTCCCTCCCTTCTCTCCCCCCTCGCCTCTCCCGCGGGTCCGTGTTTTTCCTCGTGTGGCCCCCTATTTTTCATGTTTCGCTGCGGCTTCGCGTAGCACCTTTATTCAGTATAGGTACGTTCTCTCTCCGTTGGGGCTCCGGGGGCGAGCGAGCGAGCGAGCGATCCGCGCGGACGGTACGTACGCGCGTCATCTGAAAAACTCGGCCGCGCCATTGGCCGAGGTCGCGTTTTCATTCGACTCTTTGCCGTCGCCGAGTCGATCGGCCGCGCTGAGCGCGCCGCGATTGGCCAAGTGTCGGCCGGAGCGGCATCGATTGGTCGAGGTAGGACTCCGGCGGGATCCGCGCGGAGTCAGCGCCTTTACGAGGCGAGCGGGACGATAGCGGCAATCAAGTAGGAAACTGCTTGGGACTGTGTGCCGTGCGATATTCACATAGGGGCACCCCCTTAGCACACACAATCGCGCGTACAGGATGGTACTCGCTATACACTCGCACGGGACAGGTGTGTACACACATAGAGGAACACATATGTACACGCATACACACACACACACACACACGCGCGCGCGCGCGCGCGCATACCACACTTGCACACACACACACACACACACACACCGAGTATACCTATTCCAGCTATATCGCGTACATGCGCGTGCGTATGTGTACGTATCCTCCCCCTCTCTCGCTCTGTCGCTTTATGCAGCTACGTTGTATAGGGGTTGGGAAAACGGGTGGAGGCGCCATATTTGTGGTAGTGTGGGAAGTGAGGGAAATCACGAGTGGCGAGAGAGGCAGCCGGTCGACAAGCGGGGAAACGAGGCGGGGGGAAAAGCGAGGGAAGAGAGTAGAGAGAGGAGAGAGGAGAGAGAGAAAGAGAGGGAGAGAGAGAGAGAGAGAGAGAGAGAGAGAGAGAGAGAGAGAGAGAGAGAGGGAGTTTACGCGGACATCCGTGTCAGCCCGGTGACGGCCATTTTGCGAAAAACTTTCGATTTGTTTGCACACGCCGTAGCGAACCCGGAGGAACGACTAATACCGACGCGTATGCTCGGCATGCGGTGGTGGCTTCGCGTCTCTTCTCTTCTCTCCCTCCCTCCCTCCCTCCCTCCCGCTCTGCCTCCTACCTACCCTGCTCCACCGTCTCTCTGTCCATCCTGGTTTATTCTCCGACGTATCCGTCGGCGACCGAAAACTTTTCGGCACCGGAGTCTCTCTCCGCTCGAAGCTCGCAAAAATTTCAACCGCGGTCGCAACGCGGACGGAGAAGTGGTAGTTGTATTAACAGTAGTAGTAGTAGTAGTAGTAGTAGTAGTAGTAGTAGTAGTAGTAGTAGTAGTAGTAGTAATAGTAGTAGTGTAGTAATACTGGTTGCCGCGGACGATGACGCATCCGACGTGCCGTGAGTCTTTAGTTAATCGACGACACTGCCTGTCTCGCGAGAGATTGATATTCCAAATTGCCTAGATTCCAAAGACGATCGAGAGCGCGCGCTTGGCAAACACGATTCGCACGCGGTGTCGCGACGCCCGTCATCGCCGTTTGGTGTATCGAGGCGATAATGCAACGGAAAAAACCGGAGCGGTGATCAACGTCGATAAACCTGGCGATCGACTGCGTGCGCCGGAGAGAGAGGAGAGAGAGAGAGAGAGAGAGAGAGAGAGAGAGAGAGAGAGAGAGAGAGAGGAGAAAGACGCGCGTCATCCTTCCCACATATGCTCGTGAAAAGAGCGAATCGGGAGCGAGACGTTTCGCAATGATGCCGTAAAATTAAAGTGCCGCCGTGCGCGAAAACGTCGGTCGGTCGACTACCGAAACGACGAAATCGGTACGTCGGGCTGTTTAATGACGATATAACTTCGTCCTGCCGGAATTACCATTCATCGCAGCCGAAGCTCGCGTTAAAAGGCGATCGTAAAGGCGTGCGCGCGGGCGAGACGATCGAAAATCACAACGGACGTCCTTCGCTGGGTAAAAGGTCAATAAAGCGGATCCGAGCGTACGTAAAAATGCGAGGGAGTACGGCGAAAGAGAGGTGCAGAGAGAGAGAGAGAGAGAGAGAGAGAGAGAGAGAGAGGGAGGGGGGAGAAAGGGAGAGAGCGAGCGAGCGAGCGAGCGAGCGAGAGTCTCGGTACGGAGGACACGTAGAGCGACGTTTTAACGAGCCGTGATTTTCGTGCTCGCCTTTTCGAGATCCTTACGTAACGCGACTTAATTGCGAAGGAGCTATCGCGCCGGTTAATACGAGCTCGGAGGAGACGAGAGACATTCGAGGGGATGCTTGGCGGCTTTAAACTCGCGCAGAGTAGTGGGACGCGACGAGGGGCAATCGTGAGGAAGAGGGGACGCCGAGGGACGGGTTCGGTGCGCGGCGGGAAGAGTGAGCGTAGGAGAGAGGGAACGCCATCCCCCTCTCCCGATCCGTCTATCAGTCGCTCCGCGGCCGTTGCTGGGAGAGGTTCGCTTGTGCCGTTTAATTCGCGTTTCGAAACGCGTCTCTGCTTTCGTCACGTCGAGTCTCTGTGAGTCGAGTCGGATCGAGTGCTTCTCTCTACCTGTCCCTTGCTACCCTAACCTTCTCTCACTCTCACTCTTTCTCTCTCTCTCTCTCTATCTCTATCTCTCTTTCTCTCCTCTCTCTCTCTCTCTCTCACACTCGCTCTCGATCGACAAAATCGACCCATGTCGTCGCCGTCGCATCAATCGCCCGTCTGTTCGTAGTCGTTTCGCCGACGACGACGGGAGGCAGACAGAAGGACGGAGTGGTGAGGAGCAGAGCGGAGCGGAGAGAAGAGGTAGATAGCGTTTTCGAACGCACGCGCGTGCTCGCGAGCGCGTCCTTGCCGGAGTCAAACGTTCACCTCCGTGTGCCGCACGCGCCGTTCTCACGTCTCTCGAGTAAACAACGACGGAGAGTGTGCAATAGTGTGGCAGTGTTGCAACGTGTCGCGGTGTAAACGCGCCCGCGACGACGTCGTCGACGTTCGACGACGACGACGACGACGACGACGACGACGAAGACGACGACGGAGTAGTAGGAGCCGACGGAGGAGGAGCGGCTGCGGCGTAAACAGGCCGTAACTAAGCGTGGCCGGATACGCGAGTCGCATTCAGGCTAGCGAGAACATCTCGGCCGGCGTTTTCCCGGCCGGAGAGGAGGCATCGTCACGACCACGACCACGACGACGTCGACGTCCACGACGCGAGGCGGGGGCGGTTTTTCCTGCCTTACCGACCGAAAAAAGGGCACGCCGCGGCGTCGCCAACACAAAGAGACACGACGGCGAGACCGTTGCACCTCGGGCCGACCTTCGCCGACGGTGCGCAGCGCTCGCTTTTGACTCTCCGGATGAACGCAACGAGCGCTCTTATCTGACCCGACTCTAGAGCCACGAGCCACGAGCCACAGAAAGAGAGAGAGAGAGAGAGAGAGTGAGAGAGAGAGAGAGAGCGAGAGAGAAGTGACACGTTTCGTTGCCCGTGAACGTCGCCCGATGAAGCGGTAGTGGCGAATGGAGTGGAGACCGCCGATGGATTGTCGCCGAGGAGGAAATCTGGCGTGGATGATCATTCCGACCGTTACGTTCCACCGGGACGTACATCGCCGTACGACGCGTCATCGCCGTGAGTGCCGATCGGCTTCGTAGCGGCCACGCGATCGCGCCCGCACCGAGAACGCCGAGAATCCGAACGGCAGCATCAACTCCGGGGCTTGACCAGGCCCTTCTCTCCGGAGTCCTTCTGTTATCGGTTGTTGCTATTGTGTTTTATATTGCTGTTGTTGGTTATTGAGGAGTAGTATAATATATACGCGTACTCGTAATAAGCCGCCGCCGGTATTGTCTCAGAGTGCCGCCGTCGCGCCGCGCCGTGCCGCGCCGTCGCCGTCGCCGTCGCCGTCGCCGTCGCCGCCGCTGCCGTCGCGTGACATGAGGCGTTCTCGCGCGTATTGAAAAGAAAGTGAGTGTAACGATAAATATACAGTGAATACACACTCCGTCATACAGCCACACACACACATACACACACACACACGTGCGGCAAACAACGTATACATATTGGATTTCTTCTCTCCTGAACGTGCCAGTCGGCAAGCCACGGAGGAAGGATGTATCCCAGCGCCGGAATCAACGCAGCCGCCGTGGCCGCCGCCGCTGCCAGGCATCCGGTGAGTAACGATGGTGTTTCAATTATCAGTAACGACGATAATAGCAACGACGGCGTTTATTTGTTAATGCAGAGCGGACGGCGATACGCACACACACACACACGCGCGCGCACACTCGGCTCTGCGGAGTTGTGCGCGACCGCAGTCCTGTAATCGCTAATTACAGATCGAATAGACCAGACCGCGGAGCGCGCGCATCGCTGAACAGTGACGCGATAACGGTATACGCATATTTCCCGGAGCTGAATCTTATCGTTTCGTGAAGAGAGACTCGTGCTCTTTCAATTGACAGAGACAGAGAGAGAGAGAGAGAGAGAGAGAGAGAGAGAGGGAGGGAGGGAGGGAGGGAGGGAGGGAGGGAGAGAGAGAGAGAGAGAGAGAGAGAGAGAGAGAGACGCCCGTTCTCGACGAGCCTTTTTCTCGGGGCGCTCGTGATAAAGCCGACCTCACGTTGCGCCGCGCCGACGGTACGATTCCGTTCGCGCTCGTTTCACGAAATGGCCGCTTCGATCGCGAGTTCTTTTTCGAGAGCGCGGCTACGCACGTCCGCTCTATTTTACAGCACGTTGCATACTTAATGTACCGCCACGTCGCGACGCGCCGGCGCGCGGACCGGCGCGGCTGGCACCGCGCGCGACGATCTGATTTACGTTCGTAATTTACATCGCTGTTTAACCCCGTTAACCTCGTCCTTGATCGCGCACTGCGCGCGCGTTTCTGACGTCAGTATTTTAATCCGCTTCTCTGGTTTCTCGCGGAAAAAGTCATCGCGTCGTTAGCGCGACCGACCGGTCTCTTCTCTCTCTCTCTCTCTCTCTCTCTATCTTTCTATCTATCTATCTATCTATCTCCTTCCCTCCGGCGTTTTTATTTCTTTCTCCGTCCGACGCCGAGGGCCAGACGACGGAAAAAGAGATGCGTCTGATTTTTTTTCGGAGCACCGTCTCGCGGCCGATTGCGCTCCCGTTACTCCGACCGAGCGATTTGCACCTCGTAACACGATCCGCCGTCGGCTCTCGAGGTGTGCGCACTCTCTGACTTCTCGGGTTTCGCCGCGACCGGGCTGTCGCGGGCGCGCGAATAACACGATTTCGATCGTCTGCGACGCAGGGCCTCGCACGGCAGGAATGACGACGACGACGACGGACGACGACGACGATGACGTTGCGCTTCGTGCTGCAATATTGGGTTTCGTTGCTCGCTAAAATTTCATTAACGTGCGATCGTCGTCGTCGTCGCCGCCGCCGATCCGCGGCCGACCGCGGATCGCGACCACGTGCTTCGCTGTGCACGTGCGACGCGGTGTTGCAGGTATTCGCTCGGGATCGACGTACAACTCTAGCGGAAATAAGTAAAAGGTTTCGATACAGCGGATTGATTTTCTACGTGCTCTCGTGTACATGTATGTTGTGTGTGTGTGCGTGTCGTATCGAGGCACCATCACACGCAGACACACACACATGTGCTTCTCTCTTACGCTCTCTCGGAAATTCGGAGGTACTCGCGGAACAATCGCATTCGCCATCGTCCGCGCCGTTAGTCCCGCGGCTCCGTGCGAAAAGCGTTTCGCTACGGCACGTCGGAGTCGTTGATCCGTGAACCAAGCGACGAGCTGTCCGTGCGCTCGCATCGCGGACTCTCGGGCGTCTGCATTTAATGGCAGCGGTCGGAGATGTAATAGCGAGCGACTCGGTCGTCTCGTCGCGCACGACTCATCGTCCAACTCGACTAACTCGGCCTCGTCGACGACGACGACGACGACAGCGACGTTGTTGCGCAGTCCTGTCACGTTCCCCGTTCCGTGGCGTTCTTTCTCGCGACGTAACGTCAGCCCGACCATTACACGGGTTATTAACGCCTTTTTTTCGCTACGACTCGACTCTCCCCCAGCCCCGCCGCCCGTCCGCCGTTTCTTCTGTTCCGCGCGTCGTACGTCTACGGAGAACGGCCGGGAAGCGCGTAACGACGAGCGCCCGGCTTTAATGCCGCTGGCAAACAGCTCTCTCGCGAGTCCGCTAATCGAGCCGGTTACGAAGCCGACTCGAACGTGTGACTCATAGAAAAAGGTATTGTCGTCGCGTGTACCGGTCGCCGCACTCGCAGCCTATAGACGCGCCGCTGGAATCCGGGCGTCGTCGCTTCGCACGTCGCTCTCAGAGAGAGAGAGAGAGAGAGAGAGAGAGAGAGAGAGAGAGAGAGAGAGGGACGGAGAAGGAGAGAAAAGGGAGGGAGGGAGGGAGGGAGCGACCGCACCGGGGTGGCATAATGAAAGCCTCGTCGGGTCCAACCCTAATAACAGGCGTTTCGCCGGATGTGGCGACGTGTCCTAGGTAGTAGATCGCAGCACGTGGAACGACGACAGGGCCGGCGGGTTGCTCGGTTGGTTGCTTGCTCGGATGGTCGACTCGACAAAGGTCGGACCTTTCGTACGTACGTACGCGCCTACCGTCGGAGACGAGAAACGCACACGCGCGCGCGCGCACCAAAATACTCGTGACATTTTTACAGGCCACGTTCGCACGCCGGAAGTTGTCGCGGATTTTCTTCTCGTTATTTTTTCTTCCATTCGGCCCGACTCCGGGGAGAGAATCCTCCGTCCGTGACATTTTCGGGGCATGTACGCACGCCTCGCGCGCGTGAGCGAATGAATATTGCGATTCTGGAGGTAGTGCGCGTAAGAACGAGGACCGTAATTAGTTACCGGCAGAGGAGAGAAAGAGAGAGAGAGAGAGAGAGAGAGAGAGAGTGAGAGGAGGAGAGAAAAGGACGGGGAACGGTGCAAAGTGCTGACGTTAGTTAGCTAGGTACACGTTGCCGAACGTCAACGAAAACGGCCGTGGTGTTGTACACACGCGCGTTTGGAGACCGACCGGACCTCGCCTGGCAGCCTCCCGTAAACTACGGCGCACGTTTGCGCAGGACCCCCGATTCGACAAATATTGATACTTTTAATCGGTCTGTTTGCTCCGACACGCTGTTCAAATGCGCCCGGATGTGCACAGCTGAAAAAACGCCGGCGCGCTCGCGGAATTCCTCGTCGTAGTCGTCGTCGTCGTCGTCGTCGTCGTCGTCGTCGTCGTCGTCTTCTTCTTCTTCGTCGTTTTCGTCGTCTTCGCCTTCATCGTTCCGTCCCATCTCCGACGCGTAGACGCGTATACGGCGTCGATACTGCTTAATTAGCGATATGCTAATCTCGGCACGCTCGGCAACATTCGAGCGTCTCGTCCTGTCTGCGAACGAAAAAGAGAGAGAGAGAGAGGGAGAGAGAGAGAGAGAGAGAGAGAGAGAGCGCGCGCGAGGGAGAGAAAAAGAAAGAGAAAGAGACACGTACTGCAGAAAACGTTCCTCCGATAAGATAGAACTCCCTTTTCCCCTGTTTGAAAAACCTCCGGAAGCGGCCGTGACTCGTCGCGTTGGCGGCCGAAGAATTCCGATTTTCGTCCTGATAAGTGCGCGGCGGTAACTCACTACTCGTCACCGGGGTTAATTGAATTCGAATACTCGCGCGCGTGTACGTTGTACCGACGATACTCGCCACCGCCGTCCTCCCGACGCAACGTTGAAATTCGACTCGGTGAAATTACAGGCCACCGCGGTGTATCTGCGCGCGCGCGCGATAAACGTGTAATGCGATGGATATATTCCGTCCGGGCCGCGCTAAGGCGGGACGAGGAAGGGGACCCGCGGGGTCGAGCCGGTTCCGTCCCGTCCCGTCCCGTCCCGTCCCGTTTCATCTCATCTCTCGATAATTGCTCGTGTTAAAATCCAAGAGGAGACCCAACCGCGAGCGCGGAATCGCCGCTACGCTTCGCCGCGCCGTACGTACGTCGTGCGCCGTGCGCCGCGCATCGCTGGGAAATATGGAATCACGGTGATATCTTGAGCGTCACGTCGTCCATTATGCCGATGCGGCCAGTAAATTTCACGCATTATACTCCCATTATACGTTTCCTGGCCGAGCCGGATCGCGATCTCGTGCTCTCGCCCGACGTAATTACACGGTGCCGCTCCGCCGAATGGACGGAGGAACTGCCATGACGCGCGTGATGTGTGTGTGTGTGTGTGTGTGTGTAGCGTGCGAGATTGTGTTTGCACGTAGTGTGTGCGCGCTGCGCGAGCCGTGCCACAGCGGGCGCACAGTGACGGTTTTAATTTCTACTTTCCTCAGCCCGAGCTTTCTCTTTGCCGCGATGCGGCCTTATCTCGCGCGCCGGCGGGCACATCTGCCGATGGTAACGCGTAACGCGAGGCGTTTACCGATTTTATCGCGAGACGTCTGTATTTACCTTTAGATACAATTACGCGTTAATGCGCCGAGCGGCGAGCGTAGGAAGCGGTTTCGCGTGATACACGCTATATCGACGCGCGCGCGCGCGCGAGGGAGAGAGAGAGAGAGAGAGAGAGACACACGTGTGTGCGCCCTCACTTCCTCCTACACCTCTCTCTGCCGATCTGCGATCAACACGTTCGATATGACGTGTGCGCGATCTCTCCGGCAACCGTTCTTTTCTGTTCCGTGTCGTTCCGTTCTGTGCCCAACGACACGCGCGCGAGCGCGCTCGCTCGCTCGCTCCCGCGCTTTACGATGTAATAAATAATAATCGCCGTCGATGCGCGCACGGCTTACCGAAGAAAACACGTGTCACGGCGATCAAACGACGTGTCGGGTCCCGCGTGATTGCTCGACTCGATCGCCGTCTCCGATAGAGCAGTTGAGAGGAGAAAAAAGAAAAAAAGAAACGAGAGAAAAAGAAACTCTAAACGCGTCAATTTCGCCGCAAGATGCTCCGGGCGTGCTGGGAGGGACGAGAGACGAATGGAAGGAACGGCTGATCTCTGCGAATGTTCTCCGCGTGAAAGAGTCTCTCTTTCTCTCTTGCTTTCTCTGTCTTTCCCTCTCTTCCTCCCTCTCGCTCTTTCTCTCTTTCTTCTCTCTGTCTCTCTCTCTCTCTCTCTCTCTCTCTCTCTCTCTTTTTCTCTCTTTCTGCGCCGAAATAATCTCCCGTCTGGTACTACAACGGTCAGAAACAAGCCCTCGAGCTCTCGGCAGGGTATTAGTCGGAGCCCTCGGGGTGTCGTAAATTGGTCCACTAGGACGAGATCGAAGGAGGCCCCGGCTGCTTTACTCGCAGTCCCTCGTGATTACTTCTAATTTAGCGTGCTTCGGCTACCTTTTCGCTTTTCGCGCTTATCCTGTCCGACACGCTGGTTCCCTTCGCAGTAGGCAGCTTTCCGTTCTCAGCAGGCAGTGCACGAGCTGACCTGGATGGGGAAAGGAGCCTTTTTTTCGTGGTAGCGCGATTTAACGCTACATTGTCCAAATGTTTCTATGGCATAAATTACACGTCTGTGGTGACAGTTGATTGTCGACAAAATTCCCAAGCGTCACCGGCCAACTCGCTCCATCGTGAGAGAGGCGGGGACCTGCGGTCAAGAAAAGATGTCCGCAGTTTCCGAGACGTGTATACATTGCATAGTAAATACGGCTTTTGTACATTTCGTTTACACGAACGCAGGTAGAGAGTAGAAGGACATACGCGGAGGAGAGAGAGAGAGAGAGAGAGAGAGAGAGAGAGAGAGAGAGAGAGTCCGAGGAAGGCTCGTCCCGAGTCTCCTCGGGTCTTAGCTGGGAGAATGGCACTAATTGGCATTAGACTTGGCAGCTTGTCGTGTCGTTTTCTCCATTAGCCCCTCTCTCTTCCCCCGTCGTTGCTCCGTTGTGAGTATACACACATCGGAAAGTATCGTTTCTCCAAGATTCCTGTTTCGTGACCATTGCCATCCCTACTCTCTCTCTCTCTCTCTCTCTTTTCTTTTTTTTTTCTTTTTACCA
>NW_020230591.1:0-30000 GCF_003227715.2 Harpegnathos saltator | reverse complement strand
CGCGGCTCATTCGCGCAGTCCGACGGAGTTTTCTCGTGGCGCTTTTATCTACCGTCATAGTTTTTCTTCTCTCAGTCAGGACCTCTCTCTCTCTCTCTCTCTCTCTCTCTCTCTCTCTCTCTCTCTCTGTCTGTCTCACTCACTCACTCACTCACTCACTTTTTCTCTCTCTTTCTCTCTGCCTCGCTCGTTCGTCCTGGACGAGACCGAGAGAGCGACAACAGCCAGCGAGGATAGGAAGCACGGAGGAAAAAGACGCGGATCTCTCCGGAGTTCAACCAGTAATTACCCGGTCTACTCGGAACGACCGAATCATAGCTTTCGGCCCTTTGTTTGCCGCCCCGGCTTCTGTTCGCTTAATCTTTAGTCTTTCTTTCCGCTCTCCGCCCCGTATGCTCTTTTTTCAACGCTCCCCCGCTCCACGTCGTCCCCCCCCCGTCGTTATCTCGTGTTTCACTCCTAGAGACCTGTCACGTCCGACATTCTTTTTGCGACGGCCACGCTCGCGCGCGACGAAGCATCCGCCGCCGCCGCCGCCGCCGCCAAAGATACCTCCGCAACAACGGTCCTTAATCTTTTGATTTCTGTAGCGCGCGCGCGCCCGCTGGTGAAGCCGCACTTCCGGTGCGGCTCAAAGGGAGAACGCACCCTGTGAGAGCGCGCGCACGTTGGCGCGATCGATGCGGATTCCGCGTTATTTCCGCGACTCTTCCTTCGCCCCCGCTCGCGCTTCGCTCCCTTGTCACCGGCTGAGACGATCGCTTCTCGACACGATCGCGACTCGGGAGAAAGAGAGACATCGGCCTTACGTGATAAGAGCGCGCGCTCGCGTTGCACTCGCCTCGCCGAGACCGAGTCAGTATAAACGTCAACGTGGCTATGTTATTAAGTCAAGTTCGCGCGCGACGATCTTCTCCGGCTAGTGCGCGCACAGCTGGTTGTCGTTCTCGTCGTCGTCGTCGTCGTCGTCGTCGTCGTCATCGTCATCGTGATGTGCTTGTCGCGTCGTGTGCACGCGAGCATTCGGTGTAAATACACTCGCCTGCATCGGTTGCGAGACAGAGAGAGAGAGAGAGAGAGAGACAGAGAGAGACAGAGAGAGAGAGAGACAGAGAGAATGAGAGGGGGGGAGGGAAGAGGTGGGTGAGGAGAAAACGGCCGCGGACACGAGGACAGGGGGGACGAAGGGTTAGCACTTATTCGCGTATCCAGCGCCGTGGTGTGACGTTATTTCACGAGAGCGCCGATCGTATCGCCTTAATTGCTCGGCGGGTTAAACTGCCGCGGTCGCCTCTTATCGAGCGATCTGCACGAGTGCCCGCCTGCCTGCCTGCCTGCCTGCCCGCCTGTCTGTCGGAGCCGAGACAGAATCGCGCGCGCGCGCGCGTAGTATAACGCGCGTCAGGTGTTTTCAGCCTCGCCTCGCGCCATCCTGGGTCGTATCCTGCGGCTCGTGTTACCGGCAGATTGACGCTCGTGAAAGAACGCGCCATGCCGAACACCGCCGCGCGGCAAACAGAGAGCTTCGCCCCTGCCCCTTTACCGAAATAACGCGGCGCGCGCGTTTAGACGCTTTTATTAACAGCCCCGTGTGCGCAACGCTATTTCGCCACGCCGAGCGAGCGAGCGATCGAGGCGCCTCGTAAAGCGGGCGAATTTAAGGGGAAAGTGCGCTCCGCCGGACTATTATTACATCGAGACGCTGACCTCGATTTAGTCGTGGAAATGCGCGAGCAGGACTCCGCCGAGAGAGAGGGAGAGAGAGAGGGAGAGAGAGAGAGAGAGAGAGAGAGAGAGGGAGAGAGAGGGAGAGAGAGCCGCTCCGATGTTTCTCCGCACGCGAACATCGCGCGCGTCTTTGACGGAGCGCGAATCGCCGTTCCTTCGAGGGCGCGAGGGAATTGACGATATGCGCCCGGATCCGGCAATTTGGCGTAGCGAATCATACGACGCGAAATAGCTGGACTATAACGCGTCGTTGATGCTTAACGAGAGCGCAGCGAAAATGCAGCGGCCGCGGCGTACCGCAATTTCGGTGTGGCTCGAAGAATTACGAGCGCGCGCGAGGATCGTCTCGTTTCGCGATAGGGACTCGTTTTCGCGGCACCCGCCGCGTATGCGCGAGCGAGGGAACGCGTTATCATTATTCTATGCATTATTTATGTCATTCCCCGTGCCGAGTACAATGTGGGTCTACGAATCAAAATGCATTGCTTATGCAAATAGCGGTCGTGCCCCGCAGTCTCGGGGTGAATTCGCAGTCTGCTACGGGGAATAATCATAATGATCAATAAGATACAACCGCTCGTACGTCCGTTTTCTCTCCTCCATTCCCCTTCCTCTCCCTCCCCCCTCTGTCCCCCTTTCTCTCTCTCTCTTCTCTCTCTCTCTCTCGCTCGCTCGCTCGCTGCTTCTCGGTCTTTCTCCGTCGGTTCTTCGCGCGTTCTCACTCCGCGCGCCTCATGCAAATCCTGAGACGGTATTGTCTGGCGATATTAAGGGAATTGTTATCGCATTGCATAATTCGGGGATTCGATCGCGGCCGGGTTTGCGCGCGCCGAGCTCGCCCGTCACGGCAATCAATTGCTCGCCATCGAGCCCCGTATCGTGTTAGCCCAATTCACCGCGATAAACGGAAAAATGCTCGACATTCCTCGTCATCGTCGTCGTCGTCGTCGTTGTTTCGTTGTCGTTGATTATTCAGCGCTGCCGATATCGAGTCGTTGGGAAATTCACGATGCTCGTGAGACGTCTCGCTGCACGAAAGTCGAGGTTTTAGATTCCTTTCACCGCGCTCGACGGCGTTTCGACGATATTTCGCGACCAGTAGCCCTCTACGGAATAACGGAAGGTGGTAGAGAGAGGTTCGCTTATAGGGCGAGCGCGGTCGGTTCTGGTCGCCGGGTGGTTTTGGAATCCGCGCCACGAGTCGGTGGTTTTGCGGTGCGGCGAAAACCGCCGACCCTCGAAGCTCTTCTCTCGGCCGTTCTCCCTGTTTGCGTCGTCCTTCCGCGTAATCCTCCATGGCTTAGCGAGAGTTTCTCACGAGAGAGCGAGAGCGAGGAGAGCCTCTAAGTAAAGTGGACGAGTACAGCGCGCGGCCACCGACTCTCGAGACTCTCACCGTCTCTTTGATTAGCGCGGAATATCGGGCGCCCCGAGTGATACAACTCTCGCGGGCAACGGCCTCTCCTCGAACGTTAAGTCGCGGTGGATTCGATCGAACAAATTCCCCCGCTCTGTGCTTTTCCACCGGTTCCGTCACAAACGAGTCGGACGACGAGATAAATATCGCCGAGAGATAAGTTGTGACTAAAAAAATCGCTGGATAGGCGCGCGAGTGAATTTCCTCAGGCCGACGTACTTCGCTCTCGAGCGCGCGCGCGCGCGCGGCGCCGCCGCCGGATGGAAAATATGAGCGACTGAATTCTCTCTCGCGAGCGGCGATAACGAGGCTTCGAAGGACGCGCGGCGTCGTTACTTCCGCGCTGCGGCACGCCGCCATAATGCGGGGCTCTGCAACAACGGCCGCCGCCGCTTAGCGGCGCGCTAGTGCCTCGAGATGAGCAAATGTTCTTGGCACTTGAGCGCGCGCGTGCCTCGTGTTTGGTTACGGACTCGATCACAAGCGGGGGACACCGTAGAGAGCAGTTAACCTGTCCGATAATACGCGCCGATAATCAGGCATCTAGTGGACGACGGCGGGGATCGATGGAGCTAACGTAATTAGACGCGGCGATACGCGCCACTTAAGCGCACTTGAGTGGCTGGAAACGCAACCGATTGGTCCTGTTGCCGCCGTTAGTCGGACGTAAACGTGCCGCGCGCGCGCGCGCGCGTCCGTCATCGTCCCTCCCGTTTCTCCCTCCCTCTCTCGCTCGCGTTCTCTCTCGCGCTCTGTCGAAGACAGTGTTGACCGTAAACGACCACGTCGTCGCCGTCGGCTTTAACAAACGCGTCCGTCGTTCGAGGGGAGGACGTGAAGCTGCAGGAAGAGAGGGAGGAGGGAGGGAGGGGGGGGGGCGCTGCCGCCGCCACACGCTCCATTGAGTCGTCGGCAGTAATGTACCGCCGCGCGATGCGGTTAATCCGCTATCTCGTGCGACGTATTAAATGTCGCCCGAGACTCGAAAACCAATAAAAGCGCGATCGTAGCGCGCGATCGTTGCGCTTTAATGCCAATTCTTGTTCATCGTTATCCGGCCGTCCGGCTATCGCTTTCACGGTGGTTGTGTCGGCGATAACGCGCTATTTGAATACCGCCGATGCACGAGCGAGCGAGCGAGCGAGCGAGCGAGCGCGCTATTCCGATGGCTCTCGATCGCGCGGAATAAAAAGCGCGGCGGGAAAGAGGGAGCGCGCGCGCGGAATGATGCGGGAGAGGAGGCTATCGGATAATTAAATCGGCCGCGGCACGTAAAGGACACTGATTGACATGCGCGACGGCTACGTTCTCTCATTATTATTCGTCGAAACGACATAATTCGCGCTTCGCTTTTCGACGGACGCTAAACCGCATCGCCATCAGTCGCCTCGCCTCGCCTCGCCTCGACTTCCTCGCTTGTCGCGTCGTCGTTACGCGCGGAAACCCATCATCGCTCCGCTTGTCCTCTCGCCGTGCAGTCACGCGCACGTGAAATGTGCGCGACGAGTATTTCGGATCCGAGGGAGAAGTAGAATCGATGAGGAGGGATATTCTGCCGGTCTCGTTATTGCCGCGCGAGTCGCACTTGACGACATTTTCGCTGTTTGCAGTATTGTCGGTTCGCAATATTGTTGCTTCGTCGCGTCAGCTATGGTAATTGGCTGCGTTGTTAGGTGTATCAGTACGTCGTCCATGTCGATGGATGGTAATTTGTGGGAGTCATGGACGTAATTACTCGGACATAAAAATATATCTCGTTGGTGTTGTCGCGAGTCGGTGTTCTTTGGCGGGTTCTAAAGTCGACTCGTATCGACCTGCTGACGAAAGTTGTGTACCGGGAAATGTCAAGCGCATCGGTAGTGGTAGTTGGTAGTAGTAGTAGTAGTAGTAGTAGTGGTGGTGGTGGTGGTGGTGGTGGTAACGGTTGCATCCTCGTCGTCGTCATCGTCGTCGTCGTCTGACGTCCGTTGCTTCGCTGTTCCGCGGCGAAAGCCAATAAATTAATTGGATTGGCCGTCGTGACTTGTCGCATACAAATCGGATCAGTGATTCCGCTGCGATCAGCTGTTCGTTCGTTCACGTTAACTTTGCTCGTCCGTCCACTGTTAACGCGCCGGCCGGCAGAGGGGTGTGGCTTTGCTCGTGTTACGTTCGTTTAAACGTAAAGAAAGTCGCTTGCGAAGGACAGGTCTCTCTCTCTCTCTCTCTCTCTCTCTCTCGCCCTCGTCTGTTTCTGTCTCCCTGTGTGAACAAATGTGTGTGTGTGTACATGCGCATCCGCGAGCAAACAAGCGAGACGCGCGATGTAGTCTCTTCTACGGCTTCGTCGATCCGAGCCTCGAGTCGTTTAAAGATATTGCACGTCCGGCGCGCAAATCCGCCCCGTAATTCGAACGTACACGTGCGATAACATGTCAGGAAGTCCGACTCCGAAGCCGGGGAGGATTAATAAAACACGTTGCGGTGAGCACGCGGTAGCTACAAGGTTTTCCGTGCGGCTTTACCGCACGGTTAAAATGTATCGTTTCACGCGCTCTCTCCCTCCCTCCCCCCTCCCTCTCTTTCTCTCTTTACCCTCGGAGCATCAGCCGTTTCTCGATGAAAGCGCAGAGATGAGGCGCAAAGCACCTCATCTCCTTGAAGAGAAATTCACGGGGGTGAGTTTTGCCGACGAAACATGGTCGGGGCGCGCGCGCGCGCGCTTTTGCGTGTCGTCGAGTCGTCAGACCGCGCGCGTCGTCGTTCGATCGCTGTCACGTAGGCGAGTCATTAGCGCGATAATATCCTCCCAAGTTGATTCTTACTTTATGAGTTCTGGCACGATTTTCATTATACGCGACCGTCCCGGCGAATCGTTAGCGAGTTCCCGCACGAAACACCGCGATTCCGGCATTCCTCGGCCGTCATGGAATCTAGATCGTGCGACGCGACGGAACGATCGAGTGCTGGCGTGAAAGAGACGAGGAGACGAGGGGGTGAAACAGGAGGAGAAAGAGCAGGAGCAAGAGAGAGAGAGAGAGGGAGAGAGAGAGAGAGAGAGCTATTCCGGCTTTTACGAGGCCATAGTGGCGTATCCGTTTTGCGGGGCACGACGTGCAAAACGATCGATAACACGCTCGTAACGTTATTACCAACAGGTATACGGAGGTGGGTAGCACCGGTACTACCGGTAATAATGTGGCTTTTACGCTCGTGGGCGCTGATACAGCAGCCGCCAAAGTCAGCCGACGTGTACGCTACCGCACTCTCGAGCGACGGTGTTCGCTCTCCTTTCTTCCCCCTCCCCTCCTCCTCCCGTCCCACTCCTTTTCCTCCCGACATCATCCTGCATATCGATTCCCGCGAGTCGAACGAACGAGACGGAGCTTTTCCTCGCTCGCGAGCGAGCGAGCGAGCGAGCGAACGAACGACGAGAGGGAATACGCGTCTCTAACATTTTCTTTTCTTTTTTTACGCGACGATACCGCGATACGTATTTTCGAGATACGGCGAGACGGCGTCTCCGTCTCGAGAAGAGCGCCTTATGCATGACGTGCCCTTTCACCGCTCTTGTGTGTGTAATTTTGAAACACGATGGCCCGTCGTTGCATTAATGGCTTCTTTGTATTGTTCGCAGGGTCCACCGCAGCCTGGGCAGGGCTTCAAATTTTCGATCAACGACTCCTGCGATCGCATCAAGGAGGAATTCAACTTTCTGCAGGCTCAGTACCACAGGTATCCTTGTCTTGTTTCTCTTGTCCGCGTTTCTATCCGCGAACCCCGTGTTGATGAATCGCGGCCAATCGAAGACGTATGCGGTGCCTCCCGAGTTTCCGGAGTGACATCGCGACGACCGGGTTTCGTCTCGCCTCGTTTCGCCTTCGCTTTCGTCTACGACGAGAGCGGCTATCAGCGAAAACTCAGAGATCCGTCCAATTAGCGCCGCGCACAAGCATACGTCTCGCGATTGCTCGCGGTCGTCCTATAAATTTTCACGAGAGAAACTCTCATCGAAAAGTCCCGCGCGGCCCCTGAAAATAGCGAAAAATCACGCGACTCGAGCGAGCGTCTGTATCGGCGCGGACCTCATAAGCACCTTCGACCTTCGAGAAAATCACCCACCCGCCTTCGGCTTCTCTTCCCCTCCGCGCACCCGACGAAAATATTCTCCCGCGCGCGGTTACCCGCGAGCGCGATATAAACTCCGTCGCTCTCTCGGTTATTAGTTTGTCGAACGGAGTAAACGTTCGCGCCCGTCGACAGGGCCGTATCTATTAGGCGCTCGTGCAAATATCGCGTGGGCGAGCGCGCGCGAAACGCACGGACGTACAGACGTATGGACGGACGGACGGACGGACGTACGGACGTAGGCAGATAATTGTTTGTCTGACCGGAAGCTGTGTACACCGAAGTATGCATACGGCGAAGGAGCGAAGACCCCGTTTGGAGAACGCGCGCGCGCGTGCGGGTGTTTGCAGCGTGAACGTTTTCTCCGAGATACACACACACGTACACGCGCGCGCACGCGCGTGTGTCGCTCTTCATAACCCGATAATTTCGGTGTAAAAGTGTGCGGTCAACGTCGCGAGCTTATTCGATCGTTGAATTCACGAGCGGCCGAGCGGGTTTCACTGGGAAATGAACCGCGCGTCTCTCTTCCACCGCTTTCCCACCTCTCCCCTCCCCCACCTCCCGCCCGCCCTTTTTCCCCGTCAGCGCTGATTATGTAAAACACACGAGGAAATGAGAGAATAATTGAAAGGGCGATGTACGGTGGGTCCACTACGTGGTATGTGTTTGTGCGAGCGAGTAAATTGAATGGCGCGGGCGCGTTTGGAAACATTTTGACGAAAACGAGTATTCATAAATATCGTTGCTCGTTAATCGGCAGATTAATCGTGGAATGGCAAAAATACACGCGAGAGGCTCGCGGTGAAACGGTGAGAGAGCTACATCGTCCGAGCGCGCGCGCGTACATTATGGCAGTAGTCGCGCGCGCGGTTTTAAGCGCGCAACGTGATTCCCAATAAATCGTCCCGTAAATCGTTGCGTCGCGTCAATCCGAAATAATTAATCGACTCTACGCGCTCGTTCGCTCGCTCGCTCGCTCGCTCGCTCGCTCGTTCGTCCGTCCTCGCGCGCGCGCGTGCACACACGCGCGCACGCGAGTATCGCCACTTGCGTAACGAAAGTTACCGCTGGCGCGCGTTCGCGATCGTTAATACCGTGCTAATTTATCGCCTTAGAGGTGAGATTGCGCCGCGCCGTATATAGCGCGCTCCTCGATTCGCCTTTCACGAATATTAAACGCGCCGCCGCGTCGGGGAATTAGCGCGCGCGCGCGCTCGCACGCACGCTCTCCACCCTTTTTCTTCTCCCGCGCGAATCGAATTAAACGGCGCC
Source organism: Harpegnathos saltator (assembly GCF_003227715.2). Taxonomy (NCBI): domain Eukaryota; kingdom Metazoa; phylum Arthropoda; class Insecta; order Hymenoptera; family Formicidae; genus Harpegnathos; species Harpegnathos saltator. Next base: position 21,473 of record NW_020230591.1, on the reverse strand, counting down.
GTGTATCGGCCGCAGAAAAAGGAGAGACGGCAGGGAATTCCTTCCGCCGTGGAAGGAACTGTAACGTTATTATTATTGCGCGCCTCCTCCTCTCCTCCTCTTCCTACCTCTCCGCTCTCTCCTAGCACCTTTCCCATGAACCCCACCTCCCCGCCTCCCCCGCCCACCCCCGGGGCTCTGACTCAATAGCGGGTGATCCGTAAAAACCGTCTTTACTTCGTTCGTTATCGCTAGTTGAACCTTTTTACGGGTTACCGTAGCGGTACGCTGGAGCGGCTAGCCGCTTTATTTTCTCGCTCCCTCTGCCTCGTTCGCGATATAACGGTATTACTACCGGGGCTCCGGCGCGCGTTTTTAACCCTCTCTCCTTCCTTCCCCGCCCCTCCCCCCCCCCTCCATCCCGACATCGCGACCAGACGGTAGGACGAGCGGAGAGACAATGGCTCCGCGATTTCGAGGGCTGGTGGATATTAATGCTCTGTTCTTGTTCTTCTTGTACAGCCTTAAATTGGAGTGCGAGAAACTGGCCAGTGAAAAAATAGAGATACAGAGGCATTACGTGATGGTAAGCCGGGGGAGAAAGATGAGAACGTAGAAAGGGCCAGCGCGTTACACAGACATACACACACACACACACACACACACACACACACACACGCACACAAACGCATATGGTCATACACGGGATACATGAATCATCCCGCCATTGTTCCCAGATTAAAATGCATTCGTTCTCGTCGCGGGCGCGCGGATACGTGAGATATCGCTCGGCCGACGGTCGAGCTGTTTTAATTTTCGCGAAATTGCTAGGAATTACGATCCAGACGTAAGAGAAAAATACAAGGAGAGAGTGAGAGTGAGAGAGAGAGAGGGGGGAGAGAGAGAGAGAGAGAGAGAAAGAGAGAGAGAGAAAATCAGGATTGAGGGCCGGCGGAGGAGAGGGGCGAGGGCAAGAGGGGAAGAGAAATTATTCAAACACCGCGAACGCGATCACGTCGAGATCAATTTTCCGAATCGCGCGCGGCTGCGCTCGCGAAATTAAAAGGAAAATGGTCCGCGGACCGGGCGGGCGCGAATCTCCAAAGTGCGCGCGCGAGTGTGTGCTGTCAGGCGTAATTCCGTGGTCGCGCGCGTCGGATGAGGGAGCAAGAGAGAGAAAAATAGCGGAGAATGAGGGAGAACGAAGGGGAATGGGCGTTGAGGAAAAAAACCTCGGGGAAAATTATCATCGCCTCGCCGACCGAGCATCGCAGTGAGAGCGCGCGCGACTCGGCCGCTTGGTCGCGCCGAAAATACTGGGAACACAGTAGAAACACGAATCTCATGTACACACACATGCGCACACACAGAGAAGCAGGGGGGAAGTGGGAGGGGGGAGACGCATCCACATTCTCGTTATCGTAGGTATACAGTCGCGGAACGACGCGACGCGCTCGAGCGTTACAGGCATACGAACGCATTCATTTGCCGGCGTACAAGCGGTTTTGTCGGCCGCGCGAGATTATTTTGCCGCCGTCGCCGCCGCCGCCGCTGCCGGGGCGAACGCGCTAAACAAAAATACGACGCGGCTTGTCGTCGTTAAAAAAGTTATCGCCCCCGTGGACACCCGTCTTTGTCCCAGACTGATGTCGGGCGGTCGGGTAACATGCTCGGTAACATGCAAGTGAATATTAATACGCGCTTTAACGCGCCTGGGGGGCGGAAGAGAGGGGGGGAAGCGCGCGTGACGCGACGAGGATTAACTCTTAATGAAGCTACGCGCTGGTCGCCGTTCGTTCTCTCGTATTGATTTCGTGTTAACTTTCTTCCCATAGAAATGAGAGAAAAAGAACTGGAAACAGAGAGAGAGAGAGAGAGAGAGGGGGGGGGGGAGGGAGAGAGAGAGAGAGAGAGAAAATGACTCGAATGTTCGACGCGCGCGCTCTCTCGCCAAGTTTGCCTGACGGTGCACGCGATCGCACGCGCGTCCTATCGCGGGGACGGGAGGAGGAGGGGGGAGGGAATGATTAATCGGCGAGTTCGATGAGAGAGGGGAATAGTCTCGTTGTGTAACATTGGTGACACGAGTAACGCGCTCGCGACGGTTTGCATTTAAATATACAACGACCCCTCGTCGATTCGGCGAACGCGTTTTTATGAATTATTTGCTCGGCCGCGGCGCTTCCAATATTCTCTACAGTCCACTTTGCTAGACGCCAAATTCATATGCGTATACGCGCATACACGAACACACACGCGCGTACAAATTTATACGTAACACACACACACACACACACACACACACACACACACATACTGGCCAGTATATAACAATTATTATCGATGTTTGTTGCGGCTGCACTAATTGTGTGTTTTTAATGGCTTGGCTGTGCACCACCCCTCCGCAATATCCTCGATATGGGGGCGTGATGGGAAGAACGAATCAGGCTCGGTCGATTAAAAAGGCACGTGCGAAAAACCCCAGGACAGGGCGGGGGCGCGCGAGGATTAACGAATCGCCGCGTAATCGGCCGCTGATGAAACGAACGATTCGCGCCTCGACACGATCGCGCGCTCCACGTTCTCGCCCGAAACCCGCGACTCTCGCGACTCGCTGATTACTCGGTAATCTCGTTACGTTCTCTATTAGCCGATGACGACGGCGACGACGACGACGACGATAACGATAACGGCGACTCCCCTGACCCGATAGACGAGCCAGTCTCCCTTTCAGATTCTTTTCTCTTGTATTTCTCTTTTTCTCTTGTTTTCCGCTTCCCTATTCCCCCCCCTCCCCCCGCCCCGCCCCGCCCCCACAGCTTTTGAATGTCGCCTGCACTTACTAATGTTTAGCTTACACGTGCGATTTCCTGCTTGTTCTGTACAGTATTAAGTTGGAGCTGGAGAAACTCGCCCAGGAGAAGACGGAGATGCAGCGCCACTACGTCATGGTGAGTCCAAGCTTACAAGAATCTCATGGCGGCTAAGTCGCTCTCGCTCGCGATATCGGGCGGTAATCGGGCCGGTGGATTTGGCGGACCCGCGCGCGCGCGCGTCTATTTTCGCGCTCGCCTCGCGTCTTGCGGCCGAGAGTGGTCCGCGATGGACGTCTCCGCGGAGCGGAGGATCTAGATCGGCCGCTTCAATCTGTGCCGCGACCCGCGACGCTGTATATGCCTATAACGACGACTGCGGTTTCTCAACAACGCGTCGATCGCTCGATTTCCTTGCGCGCGAGCTCCTTCGCCCCTGGCGGCGATTCTCGCTCGGTAATTTGTAATTATCCCGCTAATGGCAAACGGTGTCATTTGTACTCGCGCGCTCGCTATCTCTCAATCGTTATCGTGCGATTATAATTGCACGGTTCTTGTTATTGGTTCCTCTCCGCTTCGTTAGGCCTGACGAAGGAGCCAGCCGCGCGTTTGGAAATCGGTTTGAACGGTGCCCGCGATAAACGATAAACGAAGGTACTCGCCTCTCGATTCGTCAGATTGTGGATAGGTGGTCGACGTAATAATTTGCGGCTCGGCGAAGGGGAAGGGGAAGGGGCCACGTCGTTTGTTCGCGGAAGGAGGACGCTCTCGCGCCCTCTCTTCCCTCGGCGTTCTTCTTGTTTTTCGACTTGGTCCCGCGAGGATTTACGCAGACGCCGCGAGCCGCGGCTTACTTTCGCCCGTAGATCTTCATTATCGCGATACACCGCCGGCCGTGTATGCGTCTTCATTAAGCGGCGCGAGGAGCCGCGCGCACTGCTTTCTTCACGGGAGGTCGAAGGTCGCCGAGGGTGCCGCTTTTAATCTCGCGCGCTCTCGACGAGTTTTACCACGCACGGCGCTCGGCCGCGTCTCCTTCGCGCGGCGTAACCTCTCGGAAAGACCAAAGTGCGCCTTTTATCCGCGCGTTTTTCCGCGCCTCATGTCGCGATCTCTCTGTCGACTTGTTTCTCTTTTTTAATTACACCCAGCGGAGTAGAAGAGGCACGGGCCTTGATCTTTCCCCGGTAAAGAGGGAAGAGAGAGAGAGAGAGAGCGCAGTTGAATTTATCACACGAAGATGCGTTCGCGCTGCTTCAAGCCGCGCGCGACAATGGTCCTCCCTTTTGTTTTTCCACTTATTTCTTTTTTCTTATCTCTCATTGAGATGCCACGCGCTGCCGCGAGCTCTCGCGGCCAGAGTTCGTTAGCCAAGACTCGCGCACGCGAAGCGTGCATTATAAGCGCGCGCGATAATTTATAGGCCGTAGTCGCGCGCTACGTCGCTCGGTCGGTCGGTCGGTCGGTCGGTCGATGCAAATAACTTCATATAAAATGCGCAGCGCTCGCTCTCGCGTGGACGTGGCACTTCCGCCGATTCACGCGGCGCGAAGATTAATCGTACGATCATCTCACGTACGGCCACGTCGTACGTACATGCGAGAGAGAAAGAGAGAAAGAGAGAGAGAAAGAGAGAGAGAGAGAGAGAGAGAGAGCGAGAGAGGGGGGGAAGAGAAAATCGCTCGCACGTTGTTCAGGTATGCCGCTCCCACCCCCCCATCACTCTCTCTCTCTCTCTCTCTCTCTCTCTCTCTCTCTGCCGTGCGAGCGAGCGATCGATCTTCGCGCGCGCGCTCGCGCGAGTTCCGCGCATCGATCCTTTATTCCGCGGCCGCGCGCACCAGCACTCGGTCCTGTGACAGCTTTAAATATACATATCATACTTTATCCCACTTTCGTTTCGATACAGAGCGCGCGCGCTCATTGTTCCGCGCGGCAACGGAGCGTCGCGCGGAGCGCGGCGAAACCGCGGAATGCACTTAATCAAATTTCGATCGACGAGCGCGAAAGCATATTTATTGCGCGCCCTATCGCGTCGTTTTATCATTGATGATTGATTACCGACGTAACAAGAATTTATCGTAGTATCGGGTTTAGACCGGCGTGTACGTAGCAACAGGTACTACTCGCGTCCGGTGCGCGTTAAACACCGTTGGCGAGCATCGAGCGAGTCATTGATCGCTGCTGGGTCTGATCGCGATCGCTTTCTCTCTCTCTCTCTCTCTCTCTCTCTCTCTCTCTCTCTCTCTCTCTCTCGCTTTCTCTCGCTCTCCTCTGCCTCGCCTTCTCTTTTGTCACCGGCGATCCGCGCTCGCGCTCGCGATCCCGGCAATTCGCAGCGTTCGTCGAGCGAGCGCGGGCACTTGCGAAAGTTCGTCGGATAACGCCGATGATTTCATTGATACGAGAGATGAGTCACTTTATGGAATCAGACAATTATCTGACAGGTGGCGGCGGAAAGCGCCCGGGTAACACTAGGCTCGCGGATATTTGATGATTGAGCGCGCAATGGAACAAACGGAAATATTGGTATTTGTGTCTACAACTGTAGAGCGACATGATCATAGCCGAGAAAATCTCTATGACAGTGATAATAAATAATCTTGTATGCGCGTCGCCGCTGCTACTTGTCGCGGATCAACCAAAAGTCATGACTCGCGCCCGGAAATGCGCGCTAATCTCAGTGACGTCTCATATTTATCTTCTCAGATGAGACAGCGAGCGGACGCTGTTTCATCGCCGTTAGGTAAAATATTCATATTAGTATTATAGAGTATTTAACAATATCGAGAGATATCTTGGAAATGTTTATTCGACGAACCCTCGCAAGCCCCGAGATGAAATCGATATCTCTCGATTTTATCGTTGCTTCTCTCTCTCTCTCTCTCTCTCTCTCTCTCTCGATCTATCTCGAGCCGTTGTCGTGTTCATCCACCGCGCGCGACTACGCGAGCCCAGATATCTTAAACGGTACACATAAACCGGCCATTCTTCGCGTCCGGTGGTCTCGTCTCGAGTTTTCCGCGCGACGGCCACGACGACGTCACGATGCGGCCTCACCTCCGGCCGCGTTCGTCGTCGGTGAAACGCGAGTCCCCTCGGCATTCGTTATCGTTATCGTCGGCCACCGCTCTCGCGGTGCGAGAGAGGCGGAGGATACTCGGTACTCGGTCGTTATACGACGTTATACAGCCCGGCCGTGCGAGGCATTATAGCCTTTTACGACTCTTTCGCGTAATTGTCGAGCTCGTGAACTTTTACGAGCGCGCGCGCGCGCGCGCGCGCGAGAACCACGAGCGGCGGATGATCGCCGCGCGCGCGCGCGCGCGCGCGAAGCGATACTCCGTCGCGAGAAGTCCCATTCCGGCATTCCTTTTATCGGAACGTAAAAATAATATCGCCTACGTGGGGAACACGGGGAACGCGGAGACGATGGCGACGGCGACGAGGCCCCCCGTCTTCCGGCAGCCGCGCGCGTTTGATTGAATCGTTTCGCAAGGGCGAATACGCGTACGAGCGTAAACAGCGAGCGCGCCGCCGCTTCCACCCGTCGCGCGCTCGCGCGCGCGCGCGCGCGTTCTCTATGTATACGGCCGAGGTATGTTTTTCTTGATTAAATCAAAGCCAACTCGGCCGTGAAGCGGGGCTACATCGAGGGCGAAATTTGCAAGTCGTATGCGGCCGGAGAGATGTCGCCATCGCTAAGAGAGCGCGCTCGCAACAAGAGCGATTTCCATTGAGGGACGATAGAGAGCCGCGATAAGGGCCTGCCCCTGTCGCGCGAGGCGGGGGAGACCACGTTGGCGGGGTAGACGATACCGATCGTGATCGGTATCGTCGGGGGCTGCACGGGGAATTGAAAGATCGCAGCCAACTCGCCGCCGCCGCCGCCGCTGCCCCGAGTCGTTTTCGCAATCATATCGCTCGTGACTCTGCCGGTGATATCGGCGGAGTAAAACTTGGATAATCGACCTAATAACGGCGCGATGAGTCGCTTATTTCCTCGAACTCGGCGGAGGGAAACTCGGCGTGGAAAGGCACAGACGCAGCTGGCGATTATTCGTCTTCTCGGTTTTTCGCGAACGGCGAAAAAACACCGGGAGAGAAAAAATGAGAGAGAGAGCGAGAGAGCGAGAGAGAGAGAGAGAGGCGCTTCCTGCACTTTCGGTACGATGAAACACGCAGAGCAGCGGTTACCGTGCCACGTAGTTAGTGAATATTTCCGGTCGCCTCGCCGGCGGTTATTTTTTCTTTTTTTTTTTTACGCGATTTTTTTACTCCATTATCGTAACTGACTACCGCTGCTCACGGCAGTTCCGTATCAGACGTCTCGGCCGCGCGAGTAGCGTTTCCAGTCTCGCGATAATTAAGATCCCAACCTTTTTCCTTGGCCGGCGCGGTCCTCTGTCTCAGCCTCGAGGGAAGTCTATTAATTAAAGGCCAATTACTTGGTTGGGAAGGTCTGCGGCGGCGAGACGATCTCCGTATAGCTGCGATTCTTAATCGTTTTGCTCTTCTTCCTCTTCTCTCTCTCTCTCTCTCTCTCTCTCTCTCTCACTCGGCGAATCGGCCGAAATCCCGTGCAAGGAGAGAATCCTTCGACGAGCTTTATCGCGGCGACACCGGATCGAGTACTTCGTAATCGGTTCTCTCTCGGCGATGTCGGTGGTAGTCGAGCGACGGCGACGGCTGCGTTGGCGAATTTTTAATCGCGCTCCTCTTCCCGCGCCCTCCCGCCGCCCTCGACATTATTCGACGATGTCGGCGTATGGAAAAGCGGTAATTGCGTTCTGTTATAAAGCGAACGTGCGTTTTACGCGCTTTCAGCGGAATTATTATTTTCGCAAGAACAGAGCCGATTTGAAATATACATTTCGCGATTTATTGATAATGCTCGCGAGCGCGAATGTAATAAAAATATACGGGCGGATTAATTTATATTTAAAAGCGACGTGCGCGGCCGAATTTTACATTCGCATGTTCCTACATATATCGCGGTGCTCTCGCAAATTTACAAAATAATCGTAATTTCGAAGATAAACCGCGCTAAATGAATATCGAATTATTAAAACAAACGGGTTTAATTAATCGCGGCCTGTCCGAAGCAGGTCCGTAAAATATTCATTCAGACGAATTTGCTGGCGTTTAAAGTATTAACGGTAATTCTATCGCATCGCGAAATAAATATTTCACTCGTCCGGTACCGTTCGAATTTGTCGGTGCGCGGGAACGTCGCTCTCTCTCTCTCTCTCTCTCTCTCTCTCTCTCTCTCTCTCTCTCTCTCTCTCTCTCTCTCTCTCTCTCTCTCTCTCTCTGTCTCCCCCCTCCGCCTTTCCCGCTTCTCTCTCTCTCTCCCTCTCTCTCTCTCTCTCTCTCGGAGGAGGAGGATGAGGAGGAAAAGATTCGCCTCTTCGTCTCCCGAGATGCCTTTATTACCTTTTATATTCACTCCCCTTCCCCCTACTCTCGCAATCTCATGTACGCGCGAAAAACTCTGAAGCGACTGTCGTAGCCGCACCGATATATTAAAGCGTGGTTTAATACGCTCTTTACAATCGCCAGGCAATAAAGTTCTTCTTCGTCTCACGACGCTCGTTGATTCCGCCGGAGTATAATGCGCCGACTGTACTCAAGACGCTCGTTAAAATCGCAAACTACCGACGAATTTTCCTCTCACCGCGGCCAACGCGGAGAGAAAGAAAGAGCGAGAGAAAGAGAGAGAGAGAGAGAGAGAGAGAAACAGAGACTACAGATCTTCATGTCCCGTTGTCGCGATCTCGCGATCGCGATTACCCGCGCTCTTTCCCGTCGTTCCGTTGATAACGCGGCCGCCGGGGAGGGTCTTGGAATGCTCTCGTCGGAGAGCACGGAGCGTGTTTTCGCGTACGCGCGCGCGCGCGCGCGTATATGTGTGTATGTGGGTGGCTGGCTGTTTGGCTGGTCGTAAACGCCGCTTTTAACGGGGAAGCTCTCGCGAGCCTGCACGACGTGGAAAATCGCGCGCACGTAGAACGCGTGTGAACGGAGAACCGCTGTTCGGTGAGCGAATTAGTTAAAGCCAGCCCCGGCTGGAGTCTTGTACACACGATGTAGAAACGATGTTACGAGAAACCGGTCTTTGGTCGACACGCACACGCACGCGTTCGCGCTTGCACATGCGTTCTCACACATATATACACGCGCGCGCGAGCACACGCCTGCACGTGAGTCGTGTTCGCTCGCTCTCGCCGAGGGAGCGGCCGCGCGCACGCTCCTTCCCCGGTCTTCCTCGTTTTTCTCATTTTCTCGACGCGCTTATCCCTCTTACCGGCCGCGGTCTCGCATTACGGCTCAATTTGGTCCGCTTTTCGTAATCTCGTAATCTCATTTGATCGATATAATCTCGACCCTGCAATCGCGAAGGGGCTCTTAGGTATCCTGCCTCCGCGAGATGGAGGAAGAGGAGGAGGAGGAGGCGGCGGCGGCCGCCGCCGCCGCCGTTCCCGCGCTCGGTCATTACGGATTCGAGGCGGCGTCTTGGTTTACGAAACTCGATAATTCGATTAATCACACGGCCGAGTGGTCTCGCCGTTTATTCCGTCGTGTAATATTTTCTATTCGTCTTTCTCACTCTCTCTCTCTCTCTCTCTCTCTCTCTCTCTCTCTCTCTCTCGCTCGCTCGCTCGCTCGCTTCTTTTTTCTCTCTTCCTCTATTCCTCCCGATTATTATGTGCGCCCGACCGACGACGCGCTTCGTGAGACGCCGATGAACAGCCTCTCATCGTCGATAAGAGCGGCACTTTGTATCTCCCTCTATTCTCAGCGCTCGCTTCTTTCTTTCTCTCTCCGCGCGCAGCGATTTGCTCGCGTTGCTCGCGGCACGGATTCGCCCGAATCCATCGTGGCTCTCCGATCGAATCCGGTAAATTCTCGCTCGCTTGGTGCCGGCTTCATTCGGAAGCGCGAGGCGACCGAGTCGTAATGTAAATGCGCGCGGAGCAACATTCCGCCGAAGTTCGGCTTCTGCATGAGCGAACACGCACGTATCGCCTTACGCTTAACGTCGACGCAGCTTCGTTAACGAGAAACGCATACATCAACGCTGCCACGTAACGCTGCGCTTACACTAATTTCGTGTGATACACTTAGCTGTATGTACGATTACATGTATATGTGTGTGTGTGTGTGTGTGTGTGTATGTACATACACACAGCCCGCATGTTGCGACACCATCTCGTCTAATATCTCTGTTTCGTTTTACTTTTGCAGTATTACGAGATGTCGTACGGGCTCAACGTGGAGATGCACAAACAGGTAAGTCTCTCTCTCTCGCATTGCCATTGACGCGTTAAGATCTCATCTCGTCGCCGCTCGACGATCGATAATACGTGCCGCGGTGCGCGACTTATATTAATCGCCGCGGCGGGCGCGGCGTGTGGACGCGCGCTCTTTAATCCGAAATTAAAGGGCCGTGCGCGCGCAGAGAAAGCTCCGATTACGGGCTGTTTGCGACCCTCTGGGATCTTAGCTATTGAATAAATATGTAAACAAGGTAATAATATGTAAATAGAGCGCGGTCGGGGCTCTCTGGCGCTTCCTCCGCTCTGCTCCTTGCGCGAAAGCTCGCACGACGAAAAAGGCGAGCCAATTCCCAGGACTTTTATTAGGAATTACCGAGATTGCAGCGCGCGGTGGTGGTTGGCTTCCGAGGAGCACTTGGGGCGAATGGCGGAGCTGTGTTCCTCCTCCCCCGCCCTCTCTCACTCTCTCTCCGCCCTCCCGCTCGCCGTTCTCTTTGTCTTTTTCACTGCTTTCCATGCGATTTATCAAATCGAATAATGCATCGCGCCGAAATGTTCGTCGCACCCCCTCCCCCCTCGGCTCACCCTCTATTCATGCAAACTGACGGCATCGTCGGCGGCAGGCCCGGCGTATTATTTTTGGATAAAGATTCATTTCGAATCTGCATTACAAAGATCTCGTCGTCAAGTCCCCGAGCTGCATATCCTATCCATATTCATCGCGGCGATTGAGCGATTGGAATTTTTTGTTTCCTCTCGCATGCATCCACCCGATTGCGGCGACGACGTCGCCGCCGCCGCCGCCGCCGCCCGCGCCGCCATGGCAGTTATGGCCGAGCAGCGATTTCATATCTTTCGTCACGACAGAGCGATGACCGTCGTCTCTCGCGAGAAACCAGAGAGAAAGAGAAATGGTGGCTGGCGTGTCCGGCCGTACATAACTTTCGACCCGGCGCGGCGACACGGTGAAACATGAAAACGCGTTAATCGATTCGACGACGACGACGACAACGACCACGACGAGATCCCGGGCTCTTAATTACCTACCTACGAGACTCATCGAGTCGCCGCGAGAGAGCCGGCGAGATCTCCGCCTAATCTCGCCGTGAAAATAAATCCCGAGCCGCGCGTCTCATCTTCATCCGCCGTCCGTTATCTCCGGGATAACCGCTCGCCCGTGGAGGCGGCCGTCTCCGTGTCAGGCCGTATCTCATCTTCGTAGATACGTATGAGCGGATTCGCGTCGAATTATCGACAGCCCGGTGTTATACATCGACGTAACGTTCATAGCTCGGACGTCCTCGAGGGGGGACGGGGGGGAAAGAGAAAGAGGCATTCTCCGTAGACGCGTCGTCGAGCGGGAATCTCGATCGCGAGATTCCAGTGAATGAATAGCGATCCTTCTTTCCCCACGCGTCTACTTCGATATTCCCGCTTCTCCTCTCCTTCCTCCTCCTCCTCCTCCTCCTCCTCCTCGTCGTCATCATCCATGTCCCGCCATAATCTACCTCGGGCGTGCAGCGACGAGTAATGCTCACGTTTATTGAATATTTAGCAGCTGAGAGAGCCCGTTATTTCCTCCACCCCGTCGCTTTGTATCCCGCCTATTCTTGCCTCCGCCTCCACCTTTTTCCACCGCCTCCTCTTCTTTTTCCGGCAGGATGCGCGGCCCTCAAATCATGAATAAAACTCCGAGCGAGTCGACCTTACGGTTCGCACAAGGCGGCGCGGCGGCTAGACAAGCAAGACAGCGAGAGTTCAATTTATTTTTTTTCCTCTTCGTGCGTTAGCGTGTTGGCGCACTCGCGTGCATTTTAAACGCGACCAGAGCAATCCGGGGCGATCGATGATTACATGCGAGTGATTAAACAGTTCGCCCGGGTGACCGGCACACGCGGGCGGATATTATTTGCAAGTTGCGCGATCACGTCCGATCATCAGCGAGATTCATTAGAGAAACATCATACGACCGACGAAATATATGTGTGCGCGCGCGTGTGTGTGTGTATGTGTACGCGCGCGCGTGGACGCGTGCGAATTCCTGCGGCGTGCGAAGAAACGAGAATACAGGTGGCGCGGATATAACGCTCCGGGGGAGCGGGGGAGCGACGAGAGACGACGGCGATTTTTCCACACGGTCGGATTTCCTCTCGTTGCGGCGAGAGTTACGTATTAAGGTTGAACGAGGAGCGTAACTCTTTCAGGACTCCCTTCACGTCCGCGTATACGCCGCTACGTGGCGCGCAGACCGGCGCGCGGATAGCAGATACACATCGTGCGAAACGTGCACGGTATTCGCGCGCGATGGAATATAAATTCCGAGACGGGAAATCGCAATACGATCGTGTCGTATCCGCCGTTTTATGCCGCCGCGCGCTATCTTGACCGGATGAGTGCTTACGGAGCTGCTTCTCTCTCTCTCTCTCTCTCTCTCTCTCTCTCTCTCTCGCCGAGGGTTGTCGAACGCGCGACTAACGCGCGGGGCCGCCTCTCCGTCTCGCGCACTTCCGCGAATTAGGCCGCTCGTCGCAACGCTGTCGCCTGTTACTTTTAATTCGATTAGGATTTATCGCGCTCCACCGACAGCCGGCCGACGCCCGGGGGATTTATTATTATCGCGCGGTATTATCGCGCTCGCTCTCGCGCGCGATTTACACGCTCTCGTACTCGCCGCGGCGTATCCGGTCTCATATTTATAAAATCGAAATGCGATGCCGTGCCGTGTGCCGTGGCGGGGCCGGTCGACCGACCGACTGGCCGGCCAGCCTCGTCGACACGCTCTCGCTCCTGCCACGCGGCCCCGCGATTAATAGCCCGCGTTTATGACGAGACCGGGGCGTTGTCGTCCGAGCGTCCGCGCTCGATGCGACGCGATGAAAATAAAAAAACAAAAAGCCAGTGAGAGAGGGAGGGGGGAGGGGGGGGAGAGGAGGATGACAAAAAAAGCGTGCGGCTGGACGGGAATGAATAACGGGCGCCCGCGCCGCGCCGCGCCGACGAGACGCAAAAGAGCACAGCGGAATATCGCGCGGCAGCCGCGATTTATCGGGTGTTACATTAACGCCGACCAGTCCCGCGGTAAGTGTCCACGCATGCCGCTGTGCGAAAGCGCCCGCCTCCTCCCGCTTCGCCCCCCTGCTTGCCACCCCGCCTGTCTCCTTTCTCTCTCTCTCTCTCTCTCTCCCCGTCTTTCTCTCTCTCCGTCTCTCTCTCTCTCTCTCTCTCTCTCTCCCTCTCGGCTGGAGGTTATTAACGTCGCTAATTCCTCGGCAATTACTGTCATCATCGTCAGCCGTCTGACCGCAGCCGAGCTGTTACGTTTTCCTGTTACACCTGTACGATAATCATTGTCAGCCGGAATCACGCTCGCCGGGATAGTTTATGGAGATATCGCGCTCGCGCTCATACGGCAATAAACGTCCCGACCCTCCTGCTCCTCCTCGCCCCCCGCCCGTCCTCGTTGTCGGCAGTGAGTAGTTTTTACTCTCTCTCTCTCTCTCGCTCTCTCTCTCTCTCTCTCTCTCGGCGGCGTGTACATACAGACGGGGAGGAGGGATGTCAGTTAATAGAATATCGATAGCGCTATTTACCCGTTCATGTATCGATCGGAAATTATGGGTATCGCTGCTAATGTCGATTGTTTGAAATATATCGCGCGGCGAGAGGCAGCGAGAGGGGGGGGGGACAGGCGAGGCACGCGATAGCCGGACACGGCAATGGTGGATACGCTCGTCGTTCGTTATTAACGGACGCGTCATTCTTCTTATCGTCCGCCCGCCCGCCCGCCCGCTCGTTCACGCGCCCGGTGGCCGGTGGAATCGAAAACGTTGTGTGTCACGATAGGTGGTATCGTTTGATTTTGACCCGTTTCGTCGTGCGTCATCGGCCGATGACCACGCGGTCGCGCTTTGTTGCGTCGAACGGCGATCGCGCGCGGGCGCGCGCGATCCCACGTTTTTATTTGCAGGAAGCGATGCGTATTGTAAACGCTTTCAGGCATTACTCTCGATTTTACTAACGCTATTACCGGCGATTCCGCAGCTGCAGTACGTGTCGGGCAGTCGGAAAATTCACGCATGAAAAGTACGGGCGGCCACCACGAGTGATTCGATTTCGTTGTTTTGTTCGATTCGCTGGGTTCGCTCCCCTCGTCGCCGCCGCCGCCGCCGCCACCGCCGCCGCCGCACCCTCGCGCGCGCAGAACCCTCCTCGTTGCCGCCGCCGCCGCTCCCTTTGCCGCCACCCGCGCGCTTATGCCCCCCTCTGCGCTTGTCTCTCTATATCCATCCCATATACGGTCCGCTCATTATTCATTTATCGGTTTAACGAGCACGTCCGCGATAAAGCGTCGCGAAATATCGATATCGGATGGTCAATAGCCAGCCGCTCTCTCGCCGCTCGCGGCCTTGTTCGCTCTACCTTTCGCGCGCGCACGCGACGAAAAATTCAAACCTACGTAAAATCCTGCCTGCGATCGGGATGCTGCCTGCGACGCCGGATCTGAAATTGGGAGATCGCCGTCGTGAGGACGAAGCGTTGCCGCGGCGGCGGCGGCGGCGGCGGCGGCGATCTCTCTCGTCCGAGGGGTGAGAACGATACCTCGCGAAGCCTCTGCGAAACGGACGAAACGGATTAACGGATCCGCTACGAAAAATCGTCTCCGCGTGCGTTTCGATATTTTTATCGGCGAGTGGCGAGCGAGTGCGAGTGCTCGCACGCGCGTCTGGGGAAACGAAATAAAAAGCCGGGAAAAAACGCGACGCCCCGAGGAATCTCGTCGGGCGCTTCATGAATAACTTCTCAAAAGCGTCCAGCACCGCCATCCTCTCTCGCTCGCCGGCGAGAGCGAGAGAGAGAGAGAGAGAGAGAGAGAGAGAGAGAGAGAGAGGACCGGGCAGAGTGGCTGTGTGACAGAGAGAGAGAGAGAGAGGGGGGGGAGGGAGAGAGCCAGTGAGTGACTGCGCGAAATATGTGCGCGGCCGGCGCTTTTTTCCCGTTTTTATTGTGTCTGCAGTGCCACTGGTTTGATCGGTCAGACCGCGCCAGGTGGAGGCGGAGGAGCAGATGGTGATTGAGAGGGAAGAAGGGCCGGGAGAGAGGGACGTGCAAAAGGGAGAAGGGGCGGAAGGGTGAAAAAAGAGGGCGAGTCCGGGCCGTCGCGACGGGCGGAGGAGGAACGAATGGGACGCCGGCGTTTGGGGGTAGAAAACGCGGTGCACGCCGGAAGGGGAAGCTCGCGGGAGCAGCAGCAGCCGCCGCCGCCGCCGCCGCCGCCGCCGCCGGGGGTGCGGGTGGTCGAGGGGCGGTGATGGTTGACGGTGGGGACGCGTTGGCGGTGGTGCGTCGGTGGTTCCAGAGGGGGCAGAGTACGGAGAAGGTACGGGGGGAAAAAGCGAAGAGCAAAATTTGCTATCGGAAAAATCGAGCTCTCCACGCCATCGCCGCCTCCGCCGCCGCCGCCGCCGCCGCCGCCGCCGACCTCTCTACGCGCTGTGCTCCTCGCTTTTCCTCCCTCGACCTCGCCCAACCGACCACGGCGCGATCCCCCGTAGCACCGACCTCACCACCACTTCGTCCTCCTCCTCCTCCTCCTCGTCCTCCTCCTTCTCCTCCCCCTCCTCCTCCTCCTCCTCCTCCACCCTTTGGATACCCCCCGGGGTTCTAGCGAGAGAGGCACGTCGGTGTGAGTTTGACACGCGTCCGTGTGTGTCGTGCGGCTTGGCGGAGAACGGTTCGCAATATGTGCACAATAAAATATACACAGAAATGTCTACCCTCACGCCGAGCGCTCTCTCCCCCACCCCCTAGCGACTATATCCTCCTTTTCTCGGTCGGTGTCGCGAGAATGCCAACGTGTGCATCCGCCGGAGGCTATGTATATGTGTGCGTATATCTGTGTGTGTGTGCGTGTGTGTCGCGCGCGCGTGGGCATTCGCGCGCGTGTGTTGTGTACACAGATATACGCCAGCCGGGTGTGCTTTCAGCGCAGGAATCCGCGATATCGGCGGGGTTCCATGTACTCGATACACGTCCTCCGTGCTCACGATCTCTCGACACGATAAGTTCTTTCAACCGGCACCGCCGGCCCCGAAGCCCTCTCTCTCTCTCTCTCTCTCTCTCTCTCTCTCTCTCTCTCTCTCTCTCTCTCTCTCTCTCTCTCCCCTCTCCCCCTCTCCCTGTGCGCGCACACAATACGTGCACCTTTCTCGCCCCGCGGATAGGAAGGATGTTGCTCGGCAGACGTCGCGATCCGAGGATGGTTTTATCCGCGGCAAATGGGCTTCGCCGGCACAAGAGTATCGCACGAATCGTGCTCCGGTTTCTCTCTCTCTCTCTCTCTCTCTCTCCTCTCTCACTCTCTGCTCTCTGGCCTCGCGAGCGCGAAACCGAGTTACCTCGTATGCCGATCCGAAGCTCGCGGCTTCGCCGCCCGCCCGTCCGCCGGTAAATCCTCCCGGCTCGATCCGACCTGATTTTACCTCGTCGCGAACAAAAATTCGCCTCGCTTACGCCGCTTCGCCTGTCGCTCGCGCGTTATCTCCTCTTCGTCGACCTTCGCGGTAATGCACGAGCCGCGGAACGGCGTTAACTATCTCGTCCGCGCGACGAGCGCTTTGCGAGCGGAACTTTGCTCGTGCATAATGACGGAAATTATCATAGTGCGAGCGCGCGAATGCACGATACGCGAAACGCAAATGACCATGAATTTTTATCGCTTTCTCCTTCTCTCTCTCTCTCTCTCTCCCTCCCTCCCTCCCTCCCTCCCCGCCTCGTCCCTTCGCGGCTCGCGCTTATATTGGATTCAAGGTTTCGGGAGCTCGAGCAAAACAGCTCGGGGGATACGCTTAATTCTCGCGTCTCCAAACGGCCACTTAAATTCCTCTCGCAGTAATGCCCGCGCCGGGGGGAATGGTCGTGGCCGTTAACTCGAAGCCGAAGGGGTTCGCCTTCCCGGCGGAAAAGGCGACGGGGCGAACGAGAGATGAAGGGAGAACGAGAAACACCATCGAGGTACTATTCTCGGGGATTTGAGATCCACGTAGACACTCTCGCGGCCGCCGTCCCCGGGGGCGTAACTACCCGGTCCTGATGTCGGTGGCAGCGTTGGGATCGCTTTTATCACTCGTACGTCTTTTACGACCGCTCCATCGCCCCGCTTCGCCTCGCCTCGCCTCGCCTCGCCTCGCCTCGCCTCGCCTCGCCTCATACCGCCGCGCCGCCGCCGCGTTCGCTCTTCCGCGGCACGTTTTCCGTGGCCTCTCCGCTCTCCGTAAGCACTGTATTTGAAGCGCGAGGCCGTAAACCTTCCTCCCTCCCTCTCCCCTCCCTCCACCGCACCTCTACGCGCCCTACGCGCGTGTACATCGCGCCGCGCGTCGTATCTCGCGACGTGTGCAGGTGCGGCGCTGCGGGTGGTCTGAAAAAAAAGGAAGACGCCGAAGACTCGTTTCGTTATCGTCGTTTCTCACTCGAGAGAGGGGAGAGAGAGAGAGAGAGAGAGAGAGAGTTTACCTCTTCGAGACGCGTTGGCTATCTCCATTCAGATTGCGCCGGCGAGGCGCGAGAACAAATATTTTTCCCTCTAATGTAATAACGCGATAGCGCATCCGAAATCACGGAGCCGGCCGACCGGGCGCGTTTTACGCTCGCGGTATCGCCGCGAAGACTGCCCGATCCGCCTCGACGATCCTGCCCGTCGAAAATCCCGCCGCGCGCTGTCGTGACTCCTTCGTACCTCCGCCGTTCAATTTATCCGAGCACTTAAGCATTTGCTCCCTCCCCCTCCCCCTGCCGGTATATCGTGCCGCGCGGGTCAACCGGCGGAGTCACGCGAGATAAGAAGTTTCGCCGACCCACGTTGGCACGAACAAAAGTGGCGGCATCGGAGGGTGCGCGCGCGGATCTAATTTGCGTGGCCCCCCTACCCCCTCCCCCCGTCCTCTCCTTCGCCCCCGCCGTTGCGCACGAGCCCGTGGGGTATAGATTGGCGTTACACTTCCAAGACGCCTTGCGGGCGTATTTACGTGTTTGCTGCCGTATAGTCGACGCCGCCCCCGGAGCACTACCCCTCGGCTTTATGCAGCTCGCCCCCCGCCCGCCCCCTCCCCTCCCCTCCCCTCCCCTCCCCTCCCCTCCCCGCCACGGTACTTTTATCGACGTCGGAGCGTTAGCGTTATGCCAGCTATCAACGAGAGGGTGGAACGAACACCCTCGAGCTCTCTCGTGCCGCTAGGGGTGTCGTTAAGAGATCGTCCCCTTTACCCGCGCTGTACTTTATGCCGCGTTTACCCGTCCCTTCGTCTTTCCGCCTTGCCCTTCTTCCCTCCTTCACGCTGTTCTCTCACCGACGGCGCACGCTTTCAGCGATAGGGCATGAGGAGTGAGGGGAATAAGTGCGATAAACGTCGTTAAGCCCGCGATTTTAATCGCGTCCGTCGAAATGATCCGCGCGAGACGCCTCGTCCTCGGACAAGACGGGGAGGAGGCGCTGAAGAGGCAGTGGATGAACGAAACAAAGCGCTCTCTCGCAATCTCGCTCGCGAGATCGCCGGCCACCGCTCTCTCTCCCCCTCTATCTCTCCCCCTCTCTCCCTCTCTCTCCCCCTCTCTCTCTCTCTCTCTCGGCGGCGCGCTTTACTCCCGACGTAGTCTTTCCGCTGGCCCTCGCGCCGCGTTTACGACGTGAACCTGCGCGCGCGATTTCGGTATCATCTGACTTGGAAAGAGTCGGTGGGATATAAATGGAGGGAGAGAGAGAGAGGGAGAGAGAGAGAGAGAGAGAGAGAGAGAGGGTGGAAAGCGAGAGGGTGTAGAGGCAGGTATAAAGGAAACTGGCGCGGTTAATCGCCGTATCATATGACTGAGTAATTGAGTCTGCGAATTGCCGGCGGCAGTTCCACCGCGTCGGTCTTCATCTCGCAATTAGCGTTAAGTTAATTGTACTTCCTTTGCCTGGCTTGCGCAAGCGAGCGAGCGGACGAACCCACCTCGGGCCGGCTCGCGCGCGCGGGATTGGCGGAAGGTCTTGTTTTCCCCGGTATTCGCTGTGGAGAATTACGAGGGTCGCCCGGCGACGATAATTTTCTTGGTGTTTCGGTGGGTGTGCCGGGGGCGGTCGTAAAGTCGAGTCGGCAATGCGGATTGCCTTGGTCGTCGTCGTCGTCGTCGTCGTCGTCTTTGTCGTAGCAGTGGTGGTAGTAGTAGTAGTAGTAGTCACAGTCGCGTCGTTGCAGTCTTCGTCGCCGACGACGGCGCGCTGTGGCGAATGCGTCTGATGCTCGAGGCGCCCGAGCGTCACCGTAGAGAAGTGTCAAGACACTGACTGGTGGAATGAGGAGAACGAGGAAGAGAGAGAGAGAGGGGGAGAGGGGGAGAGAGAGAGAGAGAGAGAGAGAGAGAGAGAGAGAGAGGGTGAGAGAAAGAGCCAAGGAGCGCGCGGGGATCGGACGACGGCGGGAGGGTCTTAACGAGGCGTCTTAACGGCGGCCGGTTAAGGGCGGCCCTGCTCGCTGCCACGGCACTAATTTGCTCGCTTTGCGCCGCGATGGATGTCATTCAGTCCCGCTGCCGAGTTCTCTCCGCATGTTGATTATCGCAGTCGCGTTTACGTTCGAGACAAGTGCTCCGGCGCGGTGCGGCGCGGCGCGGCGCGCTGGCTCGACTTGGATCTCGAGGTCGAGACGACGGGGACTGATGATGCTGTTGCTACCGCTGCTGGTGGTGTTGGTGAAGCGAGCTCTCACGCTCGCGAGTGAAATTCACATCGAGTTCAATTGAGATGTCGAGTAACAGTAACGTAGTCTCGGCGCGTGTTTCGGAGAGTAACGCGTCTAAACCGCGGCGCGATCCAGATTCGCCGGTCGGATCGATCGCCGCCGAAGACGCGCCGCCGGGACGTGTTCGATCGGGCCGAAGGTACACGTTCCCGAAATCCCCTCCGTATCAATAATAGCGGGGCCGTTAGAGAGGCCACTGTGCACACCGAGTCCAAGTCGAAAGGGCCGAGGGGCAAGAGGTCGGTCGGTCGGTCGGTCGGTCGGTCGGTCGGCCGACCGACCGACCTCGGCGGCTGGTCCGTTAATGTTTAGCGCAATCAGCGATAATGGCGGTCTATGGCGCGTTTAATCAAGGCAGTAGCCCGTTGCGGCTTGCGGTTCGAAAGCGGACTGCCCCTCGGCAGGGTGCAAAGGAAAGGGTCAGCGGCGAAGGGCGAGAGACTGACGAAGAGAGAGAGAGAGAGAGAGAGAGAGAGAGAGAGAGAGAGAGAGGGAGGGACGGAGGGAAGGGAACGAGAGAGTGGAGAGGATGGGACATATCAGGCGGGCTTAGCGGTCTCCGCCGGCCCTTGCATCGCTTCGACCAGAGAGTGACCACCGTATATACGCGCACAGAGCCACACGAATACGTTGCTGCGGTCGGGATTATCAACTGCGCTCGCTCCCTGCGTTCTTCCCTTGTTTCCTCCCCCCTTCCCCCTCGTTCTTTCTCTCTTTCTGCTCGAGCTCTCACGGCTTTCCTCCGTACGCGAGAGATTTTCCGTAGCTAAAGTTTGCGCGAAAGACTCGATCGATCAAAGTCTCCGGGGTCTTAAACATCGATCGACGCGCCACTCTCGTCGACTCTCGGCATTATCGACTCAGTCATTATCGGCGACACGATCATTAATAATAATAATTAAGGCCCGTGTCCTACGAAGCCGATCTTGCCGCTCGATAACGTGCGCTCCAGCTCGCGACAAGACGTTCCCGTGGCCACGTCCGACCGCTGGTGGTGCGGTGGGACGGAGAAGAGAGAGAGAGAGAGGGAGAGAAGAGAGAGAGAGAGAGAGAGAGAGAGAGAGAGAGAGAGAGAGAGAGAGAGTGTGGTGGCTGGTGGAAGTAGATGCTCTCTCAGCATCCTTCCAACAGCCCGGCCGTACATCCCTCTTAATAGCCGAGTCAAGGTTCGCTGCTGTTATTGGCTGCTCCCGACACTATCGCACGCGGTCGCTCGCGCGCACCGGAATGGGTATTCTGGTCGTTTAATATCCTGAGTGCCGCTAATTTGCCGGCCGTAACCCACTGACACTCTGATCGATCGCGGCTCTGCCGAGCCGGCACGACCAGCTGCCGCACGCTGGACGTCTCGCGCGGAAAGAGGGTGACAGAGAGACAGACAGACAGACAGACAGAGAGAGAGAGAGGAGAGAGAGAGAGAGAGAGAGAGAGAGGGACAGAGAGAGGGATAGAGAGAGAGACAGAGGCAAAGAGAAGAGAAGTCGGATAATTAGATACGCAAGGGTGGCGGAGGTTCTTCCTGGTTTGCCTGTCGTGAACACACCCCGCATTCTTGCCGTAAATATTCGTTTTCCGCTCGCTGTCGCGGAAGGAGGAAAAGAGGGAGGAGAACGAGTGTTGTCCGG